>NC_092858.1:172086025-172094170 GCF_032062135.1 Pyxicephalus adspersus
ACAGCATATAGTATAGGATGCAGAGGTTTGGATTGTGCAACATGCAACGTAATGTATAGGACACAGATGTCGGAGTGTGTAACATATCAGCATATTGGATGCAAAATGTATGACTAGATAATGTACTGCTTGGCATATGGAGTGCAGGGATCAGTACTAGGTAACATATAGGGCAACTTATGAAGTGCAGTGTTTATAACTGTGTACAATATATTGTATAGAGCACAAGGATCAAGGCTCATATTCAACCTTCAGGATTCCCTTGTGTAATATATTACACCACAGATTGAGTAAATTGAGTGACCAGGGCTGTGTAATTTACAGCATAGCATATAGGGCTCAGAAGCCAAGACTATGTAATGTACAATACAGTATATAGGTTAGAGAGGTCAGGATTATGCAGTGTACATCATAGCTGTGGCTGTAACAATATTAATATAATACATAAACCTGATTAGAGTAGGGCTGCCCTGTCCATAAAAATCATGGTTCATGCTAATGACCTTCAGCTATTATCATGGTCACCCCTCGTATTTGCTCCTCAAGCACATGGTAACTGGCCTAGGGGAGAAATAAGTACAAATGGCCCAGCCTGCCAAGGTGAGTAGGGGACCTGCTTTTTCTCTGTTGCCATCCAGTAATGCCTATAGATCTTGTCTTTTGTTCTCTTGCTATGTTCCCTGGGAGAATTTCACTAGACTTCCTGTACCGGTGAAGCACTCAAGAGCAAATCTTTCCAAAATGCAACCCCCTCCTGGACAACTGGCGCTACAACACTCCAAATCTATGCCTGTTGATGACAAATGTAACATTTTTGGGTTTATCATCACTTTCCATTCCAGTGACAACAATCACAAGAACAAGTAGATAAGGTGAAACTGAACCATTATTTAAATATTTTCTTATAAAAGATGTAATAAAATCTCTTTGTTGAGTTTGAAAAAAAAAATCAGAGATAATACAGTATATTAATACAAAACCTATTGCAGATTATTCAGGCGCTGTGAATGAATGTAATGAAATGTTCCCTGCCTGTGAACAAATTCAAACAATGTTCCACTTAATGCCCCGCTTCGCAGGTCGCGCTTGGAATTTACTTTTGCATAAGTCAGCTACATAAAAAAAAAAAAAAAACTCAGCACGTTGATATTCTACGTCTAATGCAATGCAGAGTGGTGACTGTGCATTGACCTCGGCACCGAGATGTTTATTTCTCCTCGTATTCCAGTCCGCCCGCTCCCTGGGTGACTGCCAAGTTCTATTTGTTTTTTCAAATTTCTTATCGCACCTTTTAAGTGGCATCCATACAAGGAAAAAAAAAATGTGGAGTGGCGGTGAAAGTGTCACCCCTAATTAATATCCTAGCAGACACGTCTCTAATTAGCATGCGGAAACGGTTTGTGGTTCAACTCGTTAATGGGTTCGGTGCTCACAGGATGATAATGAGGGAAGGCGGGAGACACTAGTCAGGCTCCGTATCTTCAGATCCAGCAGCTTTCAGTTTGCACTGCTCTCACCTTTCAAAAAATTGGTGGAACAACTTTCTGTAAACTAAGAGAAGCTTGGTGGAACCTTTGTAAATTCAGATTGATTGCATGTATCATTTCTATAATGAATCCCAAAAATAACGGTTTAGTTCCTTTTTTAAAGTATAGTCAGGCTATAAAATCACACAGGTGATGTAGGCCGCCTATACCAGAAGGACCAGGCTCTTGGATTCTTCTAAGTAGCCCTTGGAACGTATTGGTAATACTTATGAATCCTACAGGCAGAACCTCATTGGAGAGCGGTTCCTTTGATAGGGTGTCAATGGCTCCTCCTTCTGCAATGAAAACAGCTTTGTCTGCTTAGATCAGTGTTTCTCAATGTTTTTAACATGGGAAACCCCTGAAACAACCTTCAGGTTTCCAGGGAATCCCTTCTATAATTTCTATATCCACAGCTTACAGATAATTAACATGGTGGTCAATAGGAAAAATGCCTCTTACATTGCTGGCCATTGGGAAGAATGTCACCCTTACAGATAGCCAAAAACATCATTGGTGTCACTTAAACTGACTTGAGAGTCACAAACTGATCATTGCTCCAAGGAACCCCTAGCAACCTCTGGAGGAACCCTAGAGCTCCACGGAACCCTGGTTTAGAAACACTGGCTTGGATCTTGGCACTGGAGTTGGGCAAATGTGCCCAAGTTTTATTTCCCTACAGGTTCTTGGACCACCATCAGGCATTTCTGGGCCCCATACTAGGTAAAAATCCTTAGCACCCTCTACCTCATGTTTAAAGGTTTTAACATTGTAAACTCCAAGCTCTTTTGATCAGGGCCTGGTACAGAAGTGCCCCTTGTTCCCCCTTGATGGCGGCCCTGCTTGAACCATTTGAAGTTAGACATACAAGAAAAATCATATGTGTAATATTTTTCTATTACAACTGTTATTTGTAAGGTTTAGTCAATGGGAAGGCTGTTGGAAACCAATTGCCTACATACACGATGGACTATATTGCCAATGGCTGGTGTGGATATTGTGCATTATATTATCCGAGTTAATAAGCTTTCACTGTCCGTCATTTATATTAGTGTTCTGATTTTCTAAAAGTAACAAATAAATAAATGTAAGTAAATAAATAAATGGTAAACCTTTGACCATGTAAATGTGAGGTTAGTTTAACAAACCCATGTAAAGTTTACCACACATCCATAAAAGTGGCGATCTCCAACTCATCGCTACTTGGCACCCATGAAAGTCCTATCAGTGAAGTGCCAGACCCGGCACTTTACCCACCAAACTCCATTTTTTGTTTGATAGCTTCTATAAAAGCTCAGAAAGATTATTATTATTATTATTATTATTATTAATATAAAAGTCTTGCTCAGCCACACATTTTTACTTTTAGTGAAAGTTTGCATCATGTTTGTTTAGGGTTAAGTTGTTGGTTTGGGTTTATCAACTGGTTAAGTAACAAGAACAAGTGATCAACTGCTGCAGTCTAGACCTGCCAACAACCAGCCTTGTTGCCTTTTTCTAAAATCTGCAAGAAATTTTCCTTTAATTGCCAAAGTTGTCTCTGATTACTCTGTCTTTTAATAACACGGAGATGACATAGCACTCAAATTCCAAGCCTCTAATTAAGTGGATAAAATCAGATGAGAAAAATAATATTAATGAGTCGGAAAACAGCTGCAAATTTTAGAAGTTTTCTTTTTTAAGTTTAATTGAAGCAATTCCCACGTTCTTAAATCATTTTCAATATTCACGTTTGGTTTACAGCTATTATATTGATGATCAATAAAACATGCTTAAGGATTAGATTCATTGCATGTGATACAAAGATAAAGCATCATAAATGATCGTCTATGAGAGGGACTTGGAGTGGGTGAGATTATACAATGAAACTTTGATGGATCAATGTGTTCTAATATAAATAGTCAATGGCCCCTGTTTATTACATACAGGGTAAAGGAAAGTTTCCCAAAAGTTTCCAAAAAGTTTTAGGCTGCTCACTCATAAATACAGCCAGAAATTATGTCAAAATCCACATAACAAAGATTTGGTAATTTGGTTATTTTAACAGATTGGCATTGGTTGGGGAAGCCCCTACCCTTTCATCTCTAATGCAGCTGCGATAAAAACTAAATGGTAGCTCAGAGCCTCCTGGGATACCCATGTCATGTATCCGAGGAAACTTTGGGCTGCTCTTTCTTTTTATCCCTGTAATGGGAATAAAGTGCCTAAATCATGCACACACAGTGAGTTGGGAAGAAGATGGTGTCGCTCAGCTTGGACGAAGGAGGATTTGTGGGACCAAATCAAGGTCACAAGTGGAGGGATCGGGGGTCAACATTCTTTGTTTTCAGGTATGATTGGCAGATGCAGTGCAGATTGCAGACAGGCTGTAACCAATATAACCAATGAAATGTTGACCCTGGCACTGATTTTTGATTCTGCACATCTTAAGAAGTTTCTTTTACAACAATACGCAGACTAGAAAATATAATTATCCTGAATTAACTCAAATGGACTGTAAAAAATCAAACATGAAATCCACGCCTAATAGAATTTTAATTGTTTTCTTAACAATGTCATTAACATTAGTCCTAACAGAAGAAGGAAAAGGAAACACTTTGGTTCTTTTTTATTGTTTTGCTAATAAACAATTCTATGTTGTTCTCAGGAATTATTTCTTTATATTTTTTATAAATATTATATTTTTTAAGTGTTTTAAGTGGTGGTTTATGCAGTCAATTTGTGTAGAGGCTGCTGGTGTTTTGTACTACTTCTGGCTGAACACTAGAGGGCAGCTGCAATGTCTGCAGATAAGAACTCCATGTCCCATGATCCCTTGCATTGCATATCATATATAGGCGTGGTCACATTTGTAGTCTCAGCTCTGTACAGTACAATAAGATGGCTACAAGTGAACCCACAGAGCATGAATTGTAGCGACGGACAATAAGAATATGCAGCTCTATGCAGGATAGGATTTTTGATGACTAATTAAAAAACACACTGAAGAACAAAAATAGGAAGGAATAAATTAGTAAATTATAAAGCAAATACATTTTTATGTGTAATTTTTGAGACCACCATGACTTACCCTTGAACAGATTTATGAACACGCCCACCTGTACATTAAAAATGGTCGCAGTCATGGCTGACTTCCTTAGGTGACACCTTTACCAGACCATAGCTTTATTACCTAGTGTGTCCAGACTTTGTAGCAGCATTTAGAGTGTGAGTTTAGTTTATTTTTTAACTTGGTTCCATTCTGGCTACTGGTCAGAGCCTTACTAGGTAGTGAAGGTTGGATCAAGAAGACAGATCTGGCAGCACCTTCAAAAAGAAAGGCCGCTCCGATAATTTCATATATACTCTATTATTTATATATATATATATATATATATTTCTCACAATAAGCTTAATGTTGAGCATGGGATATGAGGAGAGGACTGTATTTCAGTAGCAGGAGGCTAATGATTGACATAGAGAAGGGCCTATAGTGTATGACCGGTGTAGTGATAATAAGTAGCAGAAATAAAATACGATGGTGTCCAGCATCAGTGCTTACCAGACACCAATTTCTCAATCTAGCTCCGCACTCTGCACCTATAGAAAGCCGGGGGCTAGTTGCATCATTCCAGCCCATGGTTAGCCCTAAGACTTCTGTGCCCAAGGGATGGGGTCTGGAGAAGACTGACAGAGGACCAGGAGCCTACAGATAATGCAGTACTGGAGATTTCAGCAGAGTCAAGTCCAGAATACAGAGCCAGAGGTCATATACAGGAATCAATCTGCCAAATGAGGTATCCAAGGTTTACGACCAAAGCAGAGTGGGGATAACTGCAAAAGGTAGGTCCAGGCAGCGTATAAACACAGGGGCCCTGATTTACTAAAGCTCTCCAAGTCTGGAGAGAATACACGTTGATCAGTGAAGCTGGGTGATCCAGAAAACCTGGAATGGATTCCTTAAAATCATTTGCTATTTGCTATGTGGATTTCAATATCCATTCCATTGGATTCCAATATCCATTGGATATGGATTCAAATGTTTTGAATCCTGGACCAGATTGAATCCAGGTTTGCTGGATTACCCAGCTTCACTGATCAAAGTGTATTCTCTCCAGCCATGGAGAGCTTTAATAAATCAGGGCCAGGGTCAGGAAATAGGCAGAATAAGGCAATAGTAAATCTAAGGAATAACACACCAGCATCAGGTCAGCCAAGTTTAATGCTTCAACAGGCAACTGGACACTGGGAGAAGAAAGGCTATACAGTCCTAACAGCCAATGGCAAGGCAGAATGGAGCCAGGGACTAATCTGCTGCTAGAATCCCCTTCAGCCTAAGGGTATGTGCTGGGGATGCTGAGAAGGTACATCTTAGGCTGCACGGCTAAAGGGAAGCAGGTGATGCTGCAAGCTGCAAATCAGGGAGCAGACAACTTATTGCTTGCTCTCCTTAGAGAGAATAAACACAATGTGATACTGCGGTGGTGCATATTTAAAACTTTTTAAATCTTTAAAATTTAAATGTTTAATTGCTCCATCTGGCCAGATCTTTAAACCGGCCCTCCACTACTTCCATTGACCCCCAAACAGCGGGCTTCTAAAACATGGCTTACCTCCAGTTAATTAGTTCTCAAATAAAAAATAAATTCCCCTGCAACAATCATTTTGTTATCACTGGGAAAGCTGGGTACATTGTTGAGAAATATTTTTAGCAAAGTGCTTTCTGAGCTCCATGGACAAGCCTCACGGAGCGAGCCATCTCCGGCTATGGTTGGCTGAACATTTTGACTTGGTTGGAGTGAAGCTGAATGATACAGTAAACAGTTCATGTTAGCAAGGTGCCTGATGGAACAACATTGGGTACATTTAACTGTAGTACCCTTCTGCCTGAAAGCTATTTATCGGTTTATTGATTGCGTGCAAGTGTCCCGGCAATGGCAAACATTTTTTTTTCTAGGCTAAGAGATTTGAAAGGCTTTGAATAAACAAGTTACATCAGCAGTTCGGAGGATTTTTTTTTCTTTCTGGGTTCCAACCATCTTGGTGAAAAATAAACGTTATTGGTGTCTGTATTCTGGGAAATGTTGGCACAAACAAAAAGAAATGTTTGATTACTGGCTCCTAGCACTCAAGCAAATTACATGACAAGTAATACAATGTCCTGTCTGCACACCTTCAGTTTTTCAATCCTCGGAGTGAAACAAGTGATTCCATGTTGGTGGGCAGACTATATAGTTTTTTGCTTCTTCTTGCCTTAAAATCAGCTCTGAGCTTTTTTTTTTTTTTAGGATCCTGCAGATGGTTTGAAAAAAGGGGCTCACTGCAATACTCACCTTCCCTTTGACACTGTCCTCTGCAGTTATTTATTATTACCACTAGTCTTCCAGGTTGGATGATGCCCAGAAGACTAATAACTTCCTGCAAGCTTATATTATGGACCAATGCCAAAATTGGACAAAATTGATCTGCAAAATAAGGAAAATTGTTTTTCAACCAAATAAAATCTACCTGAAAATACAGTCACCAACGTTGTTTTTATCTAAAGCTCCTGAACATGGTCATTGCTGAAATACAGTCAGTCACATCCCAGATGTAGCAACAAAATACGATTAAGCACCAATCTTAGTACACTCAGGTATTCAGGGAAGGGGCTGTAACAGGCAGCATCATTCCTTAGCTGTGGTAAAGTGGATCCAGTGGTACCAGGTCTGAGCGAATTTATCCTCTTAGCGTCAGTGGATATCAAATCCTCCGTTTGATATATATCAGCTACCCTTTTCGGGGGTCCACTTAAAGCGGAATCATACTTGTTGGCTGGTGGTGAGCTTCTGCCATAATCATCAAGTATGCTCAGAATACTTGGTGATTATTGTATACACTTAGCCTGTACAGTTCCATTGCAGTGATAGGTTCAGGACGCTGTATCTTCATCAGAGGCTCCACGGCAGACATTGGATAATGTAACATGTGGGGGTGATGCCGCATAGAGAGCTGAGCTTTAGGTTACACAGTGCATGCCATGTAGGGCCACATTATGGGACTTAGGCCTTCACTCCTAATGATGGTACCTACCATATCTGATTTTTGCCAATACTGAAGGGTCTACTTATATTTTGCTCCTTTCTTCTTTGGCAAGCCAGATTCCTGAGGACTTTTTGTGGATGGAAAGAGGCACACATGCTCACTGCCCCTATTTCCTATCCAGAAAGGAAGAAAAAAAAGAAAATCCCTGCTCATTAACCAATATGGCAGCCTTTACACAAAGACATCATGCTAAGTAAGGCATAGGAGTCTTCTATAACACAGATCCTGTTTATCATTTGTGATCCATGGACTATAGCAACCTATTAACCCATCATACCAGTGTTCCTCAACCAGGGTTCCTCCGGAGGTTGCTGGGGGTTCCTTGAGCAATGAGAAATTTGTGCTTCTCGGGTCAGTTTACCTTACCGCAGTGATCTTTTTGGCTATCTGTAAGGCTTACATTCCTCTCACCGACTACCTTACGTCTTCCCTGAAGACTTGGACGTTACTTTAAGGGTTCCCCATGTAAAAAAGGTTGAGAAACATTGCATCAGAGCATCCCTGTAAGTGAGGTTGATTGATATGACATTTACCAAAGAACGACATTACTCAATTG
>NC_092858.1:172095062-172101073 GCF_032062135.1 Pyxicephalus adspersus
TCTGTCTCATGAAGACCAACTTAGGTAACACCTACAGGTAGGTTGGAGCCTCCATGGCTGGAAGGACTAAAAGCCAATGAATGAATGGGATGGGACAGGGTCAGTAAAGCACCCTTCAGTCTGGTGTCACTGTCACCACTTCCAATACATCCCCAAGCTGTATAAGAAAAAGAATACTTCTGTGCACAGCCCAACTGTATGTGCATCCTCAGGCAAGAGTTTGCACGTGCATGCTTGATCATTCATTCATGCATGCACATGCTCGTTTTCTGCCCCAGCTATTTAGGGTTCATTTTCTCCTGCTTCAATGACCTTTGTTGACCCGGCTTATGTTCCTGGTACTGACCTTGGCCTACTTTTGAACTGCTCCTGCTTTTTGCTTTCACCTAATTGCTTGTGGGTATTGTTGCTTACTCCATCTTTCTATTAAATACCCTCTTTGTCTGCTGTTTCTACATATTGCTGGCCTCTTTTTTGTTTTTGGCCTGGCTTCTCCATGATAGGTGTTCCTGCCTAGGCTTCTGTTTGTTTAACCATTGACTGACTTCTGGTCATTGTCCTGCTTAGTGGGAAGGCTCTTTCAAGCTTGAGGTTCAGACGTCAACCTTGAGGTTCAGACCACATCTCAGCTGCTAACAATCGTGCCCTTTTGTCACACCCATTATCACTATCAGGTTTAGCTGGGCTGGAATAGAACAATAGCTTCTCTCACCATCTCAGCCATCCACCTGTTAGGTGACCAAATGATATCAGCCTTCAGTTATTGTTCCCTTCTATAATACACCCATCATATCATTAACACACCCATTAAAGGTAGTTCCCGAGTTAAGGACATCCGACTTACAGACGTCTCCTAGATACGAACAGGCTTCCCTGCTCTACCCTGGTTGTTCTTGTGCAGGATGGAGGCCGGATAGGAGAGAAGGGTGGTTCGAATGACTTGCAGAATAAATCTTTTGCTGTTCTGCAAGCTCTTGTAACTCTTTAATGACCAAGACAAACTCCGCAGTTGTTTCTTTTTCCATATCAAAGCACAGCTTGCTCCAGAAGTTAATGAATGTCTAGGCTCCAAAAAGTTTTTTTTTTTTGCTTTGTTTGTGATTAAGTCACAGTGAGGATTTTATACGGTAACTGACTCCATGCTGCCAAATAATATGTTGAGACAAACATCTGTCCTAATTGCATTTATTAAAATATTGTACCTGTTCTGACTTACCTACGAGCTCAACTTAAGAACAAACCTACAGTCCCTATCTCCTATGTAACCTGGGGACTACCTGTAAATCATTGTCCTGTCTTCCACTTCAACCTTCACCTTGCTGTCAATGTTCCCAACTCTATTACATTCTGCCACCGTCTTCTTCTTTACAACCCCAGCCTGATGTTATTTTTTTTATCCTCTAATACACGTCCAGCCTGTTCTCTCTCTCTCTCTCTCTCATTATGTTACATACTTACCCTTTGTCATTCTTTAGCAAAGACAGGTCCAGGACTTGTCATTGCTGCATCCTGGGGTGCCGCCATCTTCACTTCTGGCTCCATGGCAGACTTCCATTCAGCCAGTAATCCTGTTCATTCATTGGATGATGTATACACCCCCCCTGGCATGCCGTGCATGCACCCTCACCTTCTTTACTGGGAATATGGTTTATTCACTAAACATTTTGCAGACAGCTCACATTAATCTGCACAACTGTTTAATGATATCACCTAACATTGATCCAAACTGAAGAATAACATTTCTTTTTTGAGCAGGAGGCTTCTCAAACCAGAAGGACATAGTCGTCCATCATCCATGGTCATTATCCATGGTCACCAACTACATACTAGTCTAAGATGATGGCTCAAATATTCTGCCATCATGTAAATCCTGGGCCCTCTTGGCTGTGTTCACATTTGTTGTATGTATATCAGTCCCTAGTGCAGCCGCTCACTTTGTGATTGACTAACACAATGAATCTTGGTGGAAGAGTAGACTGGGGAAATGCATATGCCTACCTGCAGCAGATGGAGTAGGATGGAGCAGATGGAATAAGACCGAGCCATTCTCCGAGAAAACCACTGGTATTCTATTTATTTGGTATTTTAGTTTGCAAATTTATTAATGAATATATTTATCTCATCTCATTAGGCTAAGGTGCAGCAAGTTAGATACTTGAATATCTACATATATCTCAGTCTTATGTATAGCAGGATTTAGAGATAGACAGGGTCAGTCAATCATAGGGGTGTCAATCTACCTCCATGAACATTGTTATGGAGAATTTGGCTGATCTCATCTGTATGGTGCTAATTCTTCATTTTGAAAACACAGACTGTGAAGTGAATTGTTGACCAAGCTTTATTGCTAAACCATAAAATAGAAAATAAAGTCACCACCTAGTTTTGCCATTTGGAAGGGCTCCTTGGACCACAAGACTGGTTGGACAGAAGTAAATATGCGTTAGAAGAAAAATAGGTTTCCAAATGCATGTAAGCTGTTCAGCTTTAAGCTTTTGTATGGAAAACAAGAACTATGTCTCTATTTTTATGTATATAACTTATTGATATGTCTAAACCAATTCAGACAGAGTGAGTAGGAACTGCAAATTAGCTTTAAAAACATGAACATGAAGGAAATGTAACTTTTGCCTTACTTCAAGGGAATTTCTCCATTAAAAAAGAATGTAGCAAAAAGTACTTAGTTCACATATACAATAGCCAATCGCTTCTGGATTTCTCCTAATAAAATCACTACTGCCCTCACATTTTTGTCACTTCCACCTGTGCATATCCTGTTGTTATACACCAATGTTTCTCAACCAGGGTCCCTGAAGAGGTTGCTAGAGGTTCCATGAGCAATTTGTGACTTTTAGGTGAGTTTAGGTGACACCAAAGATCTTTTCGGCTATCTGTAAGGGTGATTACCTAAAGGCTTTTGTCTCACTGACCACCATGCTAATGTGCTGTGAGATGGGTAGAATAATATTTTTTGTCAGGGGTTCTCTAAGACATGAACATTATTTCACGGGTTCCCCCATGTTTGGAAAAGTTTAGAAAGGCTGTTATACAGTCACTATTTCACAGTTCTCCCCCAGTATCTGCAACCCCACACCTTATTCATTTCACATAATGAATATAAACCAGTGTTTCCCAACCAGGGTTCCTCCAGGGGTTGCTAGGGGTTCTTTGAGCAATGAGGAGTTTGTACCTCTCAGGTCAGTATAACAGATACCAATGATATTTTTGCCCATCTGTAAGGGTGATATTCTTTGCAATGGCCACGTATTATTCCCACGGACCATCACACTAAAGAACTGTTAGCTGTGGATATAGTAAATATAGCAGAGGGTCCCCGGAGATCTGAAAATTATTTCAAGTGGTTTCTCCATGGTAAAAAGTTTGAGAAATACTGATCTAAACAATCTAACAAATAGCCTTACGTATAAGCAGCAATATATAGCAGCATGTTATTATTGCCCAAACCCATTTATCCAAGTGTGCATAAAGAGACCTTCATTTTCCATCATATATCCTCTAATACAGATGGACAGCCCTTATGATGTGAATTATTAACTGATGTTAAGAAAACCAGAAAGATATCTACGTATTGTCCTATACATAGACACCAAACAAGAGTTTGCAGCACATTGAGTGCTTTTATTGAGGCAAAATTATATCCAACAAAGAAAAGATAACCTTGTTCATTGCTTGCTCTTCATTGCGTCAATGTAACAATAAACAGTGATAATAATGGGTCAGTACTTTAGGAGACATAATACATCACCTAGGAAACCTAGCTTTTAACACAGAGATACCTTGTAACAAATTATAAAACATTTGTTCCTTTTAAAGTTACAATACCCAAAGGATATAATGTGGTATAATAATACCCAAAGTAGCAATAATGTTCACAACCTTGTCACAGATGGTATTTCTAATTACAAAGAATATAACACAAATGATCAGAATCATGAAAGCGAAGAACTCATTCTGTGGATCCAGGATTCCAGGATAATTCTTGTTTTGTTTTAAGTAACTACAGATTGGGATGGTAATGCTAGAATTGTAATAGGGCTCGTTGTAGATGGATGAAACCTGAACTGGGATGTAGACCCTCATCCACCACTTGGGGATATCCATCTAAAGAGATAAAAAAAAGCAAGGTTGCCGTCATCGTGCTCCTAATTCCAAAATGTTGCTTCAGAAATCAACCTTCTTTGGTATCTACAATACCATACATTGTCATTTTATGCCCACCATACCCTTGTTTTCTTGATCCAGAACTCAATGTAGGTCTCTAATTTGTGGGCCATCCTATTCAAGGATTCTAATTCTATTTATTTTCTGATGCAGATTCTTACAGTTCATCCATACAAGATGTATTGCAGAGGTGTCCAACTCAAATACACAATGGGTCAAAATTAAAAACTTAGACAATACTTATCAGTGAATGCTACCACTGTTTGGGGAGGTAGCGGGACTGAAAATAAATCTTTCCAAAAGTGAGATACTCCCCTTGACCAATGTATGGGACAGGCAATGGGTTACTACCTCTCCTTTTACGGTTGTCAGGGATCACCTTACTTATTTGGGCATACACATTGGCAAATCCCCTACGTTCTTGTAGAAATTAAACTATTTGCCACTATTCTGAAAAATAAACAGAGAACTACAATTATGGGAGAAGCTGCCAGTGTCCTTTATGGGGCGATGCCACCTTATTAAAGTGGTATCTTTTCCTTGCCTCCTATACCCATTGCAAACCATGCCAATAATATTGAAACATGCTGATATACAAGCTTTAAATAAATCTTTCATGTGATTTTTGTGGCTGGGGAAGAGGCCTAGGATATCTTTGGCTAAGCTATGTCTACCACTGGGGGAAGAGGGAGTGAACCCCAATATCAGACTTTATAACTTAGTTTGTAACATTCGTCATGTCATGGACTGGATAAAAGGTTCTTCGTATTATTCTAATAAGCTTTTGGAGCAGGCGTTAGTAAACCCTTGGCACTTAAAAGCTCTACTACACAATAAAATATCGCAACTGCCATGCTCTCTATTCAAATACTTACCGATCCGAGGTAACCCACAATTCAGTTAAGGAATAGACCACCAGTGCTACCAGATCTGGATGAAAAAGTGCCTAAAGACAGTGGGCGATTTCTTCTCCATCCATTTTTTTCACCCATATCGTCATTATATCCCAGCTCTACTCTAAACTACTTGTTGACAGCACGACTCAGGGCTGGCAAAAAGATTTCAATATTCCAGACTTTTATGATTCAATAGTTCAGGGCTATCTGGCGGTTGGACAATCCACTGCCAATGAAATCTGGAGGGAGACACAATTTAAGATTATCCACAGGCCCTATAAGGAATTCCACCCACCAGATGAGGCGTGGTCCACTACTTGGATCAGGCATAGTAGGTGCCTACGATGTGACTGTGATACAGTGACACATTGCCTATGGGATTGTCTTCAGATCCAAAGACTGTGGAATGCGATTCTTTCCAATATTAAAAGTGTGACAACAATACCGTTAGTACTAGAACCACTGTTATGTGGGTTTGGAAACTGGGATATGCAGACCTGCAACTTAAGAAAAGGAATAAAACACTGGATATCCTCCCTGCGTCTGCTATATTAGAGGGATTTACTAGAGGTGGAGGACAAAGTTTTTTCATAAGTGGTATGCCTATATGGTGCATAGTTTGGAACCAGCGGAATTAGACAAGGTTTTACACCGATACTGCTACTCCTAAATTTAAATTTCCCATGAAATCAAGGCTTTCCTTACGGATTATTTTCTTTTAGTTTTTTTGTTACACTGATTACCCCAGGTGACTCATTACACTAATGCATAGATGTGATATCGGACAGCATTCTAACACCAAACCAGATTAAAAATGTTTCCCCCATCCCCCCTCCTTTTATCCTGAGTTTTGGGTATACCTATTGAGTTACAGAAAGTACACAGAAATGATTAGAAAATGGAGGAAACAGTCAGACATTGTTCAATTTTGAA
>NC_092858.1:172101601-172102844 GCF_032062135.1 Pyxicephalus adspersus
CGGGGCCACACATAGGCAGAGAGTCCGCTGGTCTATAGATGCGAGTGATGCCGCTACTACAATTCCCAGCATTACTTGCGTCTATAAAACAGTCCAATGCGGGGCCACACATAGGCAGAGAGTCTGCTGGTCTATAGATGCAAGTGATGCCGCTACTACAATTCCCAGCATTACTTGCAATTATAAAACAAAAAAGACGTTGCAGGCCAGATTCGGCCCGCAGGCCAGAGTTTGACACCCCTGATGTATTGGGTCCTGGGTCTTCTCTGTAAAGACTTACTTTCTTGTTCTGAGAAGCTACTGCACCTTTGTTCAGCATAGAGCTCAAGTGGCTATTTCACTCTCTGCAAGGCGTGCATGAGCACCCAATATAGCCTCTAGTGCCACTCTGATTGGCAGTGCATTCACTAATTGGGAGTCTGTCCCCTTAAGGCCTTATCCTGACCTGTTTTTGACTCTTGATTGGTCAAGTAAAGCTCACCCAGCACCTGACCACCTGTGATAGCAATAGCATTTGTGTACCTGATGTGGTGCATTCACTGGATTTTTACCTGTATATCAAAGTCCAACTGGTAAGCAAATGCTAAGATGGTACAACTAGCCTGCTAAGGCGGAGCTGGGATTCATAGTGACTATGGTGTTAGATTGGGGCATTGGTGTCTGGTGAATATTGACATTGGATCAAGTGTGGGACAATTTTTAAGTCTTTTTATTGCTAACTTGTGGCATGAAAACATCTCACTTATGGCTTTTCATTGGCAGGTCCCTCATAGCTTACCTTAGATGCAAGTGTTGCACTCACAGGAGAAACAAATGGAGGGGTAACATGATGGTTGGCATAGATCAATGTTTCCCAACCTTTTAACACGGAAGGAATCCCTTGAAATAACTTCTGGTTCCTTAGGGGACCCCTACCATAATTACTATATTATTACAACTTACAGGAATTGGCTTAGTGATCATTGGGAATAATACCTCTCACATTGTTGGCCAGTGGAATAGCTGATAACCTTACAGATAGCCAAAGATATCATTGGTATCAGTGGTAACTGAGCTGACAGTCACAAAATGCTAATTGCAAAAGGGACCCCTCAAAACCTTTGGAGGGACCCTTGGGTTCTGCAGAACCCTGGTTGACAAACACTGGCATAGCTGATTAAAAAAAAAGCCTAGGGCAGTTCTTAAGTTTATGAAGTTTATGGGGGGTAGGAAGGAATAAAGAATGACTGAAGAATGAAGAACA
>NC_092858.1:172104486-172109128 GCF_032062135.1 Pyxicephalus adspersus
GTTTTTATTTTTTTTTGAGAAACAATTTCTTTGCCGCACCCCCAATGTCGTCCTCTTTATCTGTTGCTCTCATTTCCCCCTCTGGAGCCACAATTCTCCACTCCATAGATGTTCCTCGAGCATTATTCATTTTCACGGATCATTTTCCTCCTGTCTTTACTTTTACTTGTGTTTTCTACGCTTTGTTTTCCTGACGATGATATGCATTCCACACTCCCTCTTACATTTTGATTTCCTTTTCTCCCCTATGTTTTGTTTGTAAATAGCCCGTAACATCTTTCTGCAGGTTTTATTGTCATAAAAATATTTGTTTTTATTGGGTTCTTTCTTCATAGATCATTTTTATTCATTCCATTTATATGCTTGCTTAGAAATAACATTTTTTTTCTCAATCTTTTTGAACGAATCCATTGTCTATCCAAGGACAAGTTTACAGTGATTGTGAGTAAGCCAAAAACAGGAGAAACAGGTGGTGAGGGACCTTGCTTGACCACAATTACCTCCCAATGAGGGGGAGACCTTTTTCCGGTCCTCTTTCCATTATGTCCATCACGCAAATCATCTTCCCACCTACCTATAGTAATACTGGCTGTCCTTTCTCTATGGTTTCAGATGGCCCCCAGTTTTGGAATACTAATTGGTGCCTGGATAAGGGTACCCTTTCCTGCTGTGACTTTTTGGGGTTGCACATGGGACAGATAAATGTTTGTTAGGATTAGCCAATAAATCATATTTTATCTTCTTCTTTCCATTCATCTTTTTCCTTTCTGATTATTGTGAGCTCCGAACTCCTCTTTCCTTTGGAATACCGGGTGTGTGTTTCATTAGTTGGCTACAAATTGTCTTGAACAGCCTATGTATTACCATGATTGTCCATTTGTTTCCCATCTATAGAGGCAGTTGTCCATTGGTTGATTCTATAGTGTCACAATTACCTGTATGATCCCTAAAGATGTTCATAGATGTTGCTACTTAAAAAAGTACACAGACTTCCTAATATTTTTTGTATCAGAATTTCATACCACAATATGACATGAAATTATGGATTCATTTGACTGCAAGATCATTATTCTGATCAATTGGTCATAAATTGGTCATCTGATCATTGGTGGTAGATTGCCTAAATTATGGCAGTTTCTTGGGGTTGCATTTGCAATTCACAATGGAAAGTGGTTAAAATGTCCTCACATTTGCCCCCATGTAAAGCCAGTTTATGTACTCGCATGGTACCATTTGTGCCATACCAGTGTGCCATTTGTTGCCCACATATCGCCACTCTTAGTTCATTTGTTTTCCAGGGCGCCATGATTATTGGTGTATTGACTATATACTGTCACAATTGGTAGTGTGTTGCTGGCTTCATGATATGTTTACCCATGTCTTAGCCCAGTTTAATCTATGCCTGTTTTGGGGACTATAGTACTGTAAATGATCCCTCCTAAAAATTGATCTTTAGCCAGGCCCACAATTTGTTAGACCATACTCCCCTTTTCTCCCACAAAAGCCCAGGTTTATAAAAGTTCTTAGGTATGCTGCTCACTATATGGAGAAAAGGATATCATGTGTGAATACCAAAGATATTGCTGAAAATTTGTGGAAACCTGGCCATCAGTAAAGGAACCTGTTGGATATCCCATTCCAAAACTGATATGGATTTACCAATTCTATTGATAATAAATTACCAACCCCTACGCCCTTCATTTGAGTCTATAACAGTATGCTAGCCTACAAATTTCCAGGAAGGCTTTCCACCAGATTTTGGTGTTTTCGGCAATCTTTCACATTAGATTCTGGGCATTACAATTTTTCCAATCACTATAATGGGATGGTAGCATGGTCCAGTATCGGGTGTTCTAGCTAATAGTGGAACATAGCACTTTCTGAAAGGCAATGATATCTAATACCATGGAGAATCTTACAGGACAATCCCCTTGTATCCCTTTGGCTAAGAAACTATTTTGAGTAACATAGCAGGCAGTGTTCTTTTTTTTCCAGACAATTTAGAATAAATGAAGGGCTTAACCACTTTTATAAGAACTGAATAAATGCCTTATAGGGTTGCTGTTTGGATTGTAAAATTGACTCGAATGCAAACATCATTCAGTCGAAGTTGGGTTCCTATTGGTTATCACTCGCTTATGAACCTCTCCAAGTAAACAGAATGGGGTTCATTTGAACCCTTTTAACATTTTCCCTAAAATGGATTCCTCCACCCAGGCTTTAGGTAAACATTTAGTATTCCAAGTACCAGTTTGGGTAAATCAATCTTCTCATCATGGCTTAAAAAAAAAAAAAAATTAAAACAAAAAAGAAGGAAGCCTATAAACAGGTGTAACCTCATGCTGCTTTAAATGTTTTACGACAAGAGTCATGCTGCTTCCTTTTACTATTACTAATTGTGATTTATAATGTAATATAACGCTCCTGTCCCAGACAGAGAATATTAGAACAAGTTGTTTTCCCCCATGGCACGGATCACATTGCTGGGTGGAGGTGTGACGCCGGAGCCTTCGCTTCCTCTAAGCAGTGCATGCATATGCAAGCAGTGTGCCCATAATGCTGAGCGCTTCATATTAATTGAGGGTTTAACCTTGGAGATTTTGTTGTAGCAGCTTAGAATACGCTCTGTCTTATGCAAAGCCAATCGTTATCTGCTCAATTGTTCTGGGGATTTCGCAAAACATCTGCTGCTTTATTCTTTATCATTTAGATTTTCTTTTTTTTTTATTAAGGTAGTTGTTCTACCTGTTGTTCAAACTTTAAAGGTCAGCCAGCCAACCCATGTGCATTTTTTTTTTGGTTTGGGTGAATAGCAACCATGTACATTACTGCGGCACAACCTATATGCCTCAAAAATGTTGTCGTTAAAGCCCAGCTTTGCCTTTCCTTTGTTACCCCTCCAACCCACCTTGTTTTCTACTTTCTACCTGGATTACCACAGCATATATATTTATATAAAGAGGACATGGGATCTTCTTCTTGGTGTCTCTTCACTAATTTTGGGAAGTCCTTAGTAATGTAGAAGGAATCTCTGCTCTGATCTCTGTTATTTGCATCATGGTTTTCTGAGTGAACGAGTACCATGTTGTTGCCCTCTTAAGAGATGAGCTCATGTCACCCTGCACCCCAGGAAGTGGTTTGAATGATGTAGGGTGTCAATAAACCAAGAAAAGAACTGATGCTGGCTCACATAGTGGTAAGTCTGCGAGGGAAAGTGGCAGGTATTGCAGCTTGATTTGAATTTTTTGATTTTTAGAAACAGTGAGCAAGAGATCCTAACAATAGACTAACTTGAGCATTTCTTATCTTCTGTCCCCCACTTATCAAGGGCATTTCAAAGAGATTTCCCATTTGTAGTGATGCATTGCACAATGTATCCAAAGGTTCCTGGCTTAGGGTTTTGTTCTGCCCTTTCCCATTTTCCCTAGCTGTTGTTTAGGAGATTACAGGAAGCCAATAAAAGACAAATTCTGGAGCTTGAAGTCCTCAGTTCCATCCACCTGTCAAGGTCATTAGACTAATTTCTTTCTAGGTTTATTTTACACAAAGGTGAATTTAACAGAGTTGCTGAAACGTCTTTGAGATAACATGCGAACCCACCAATTTCTTCGCAGCCAATGTCCAGTATACACAATGGTCGATTTTCATCACAGGAAGCAATCTTTTGTTTTCCTTTTTGATGGTTTCCAGCAGCACAAATGAATAAACCAGCACTGGATCCATGAACGATGTTGGGCCACCACTGTACACAAGTCAAATTCCCGCCTAAGATGATCCTGACCATTTGTATCGGGCCAGAATCATCCAATATGTATACATAGCCTTAGATGGACAGCACAATATAATTCAATGGAACCGAACTGCCTCACTCTGCTACCTCCCCCACATTTGGTGCTCAGAACCTAATAAAGAAGAAATCAGGTTCAGGTTCTCAAATCCAACTGACCTCCCAAAGCCAATAAAAAAGAGAGGCAAAACTGCGATGTAAGAAGTTTACTCTGCTCTCTACTGTTAGTAAACTTCCACCATCAGATTGACAACAGTTTTCAATGTAGAGCCTTTTGGATGCTGAGTGCTACCACCTAAATCTGTTGCACAGCTAATATAAAGCAGTCTCATGTCCCATGCCAAATATTTAAATTTCCCTTTATTAATTTTAATGTATACACAGTGATCTTCTATAACTGCTTGGAATCCAGCTTTAAAAAACGCTAAATTGAACAGACCTCTGTAAAATGGACAGGTAGAAGAAAAATGCACCAGCTTAGATATTAAAATTTTTTGGTTTTTTTGGTGTGTAAAATGGATGAAGAAGATAAGGGGAAAGAATAGAGAAACTGGTGACAGGTTCAGACCTGCTTCAGGATCACGTGATCAAGTGTGGCCCCCCATTGCTGGCACCTTGCTTGTTCCAATGGACGGCATTCAGTAGTACTGTACTGCTCACTGTTGCCCCCATTCATTTTCTTTAGGGCTGCTATAGGTAAAAGCTACGTGTGGTTCACTTGCATGAAGAAGCAGTAACAGTATCCTATCCTCGTTGTCTCAACATCTGAACATATCTTTACTCTCCTAGAAGTGTCAAATTCTAAAATTCTTTGGTCAGTGGTTTCTTTTATATTAGCGCTGATATTAGCAGTGC
>NC_092858.1:172110598-172115126 GCF_032062135.1 Pyxicephalus adspersus
GAGCTTTGACATAAAAAGGTGTTTTGCAGATTGAAATGAATCAAGACAATTCCCGCCCAGAATAAACTGGAATTTTGGCATTTCAATTATTTTCCTGCTGATAATACACGTTTGAAGGGAGCGTGATGTTGGCAGAATTGTACTGTATTACACAACTTAAATAGAATGCAAACACAGAGATCGAATTAAGGCAAACGGTAAACATGGGAGACGGAGATTACGGCTAAACAACATACCAGCTGGGGCATTATTTTAAGTGAATGTATAGCGGCTTTGTGAGAAATTCTTTTCTTCCTTTATTAGCTTTAGGAAGAAAAAAAAGAAAAAAAAATCTGCTTTCAAATATTTACTTTATTTTTGTATACCACAAGGCAAAACCATTTTTTTTAATATAGTGGATTTAGACCCTGTGTCAATCTTTTTTGTGTGCCCCCATTTACCCCTCTGCTTGTTCTGGTGAATAGAATAAAAGTGAGAAAATGCAACATTTAGGAGTTGTCCTCAAAGGAAGTTAGAGAAAATCATTCAATGGGGACTTCTGGTCAGGGAACAACTGCCTGAGAAGTATTCCTACTAATTTTAGGTGTTTGGTGTGCCTCCTGGACAGGAATGAAAGAGAATTTTCCCCAGTGGTACACAGACAGCAAATAAATAATTTTGGAATTTGGTTATAATTCTTATTTATTCTAAATTACAACATACAAGCTATGGCTGTAGAAATAGTTTAAAGTCCATTGAAGTCAAATAAACCTTTTCTGCAGGGTTGTTTTCTTAACTTTTGATTCAAGATATTCTATGTTTGTCTATACCAGCCAGTCTACTACTGGTGCCTTTGCAATAATGTCACTCTTCTCAATCCGGATAGGCTCCTGATGTTGTACAGCCAATAGGAAGTGCCCAAATTTTGGGGTAAAATTAAAAAATGTTTATTGTGGAAAAAAGATACACTCAATCAAAGATTAGAACAATGTTTCTCCTAAAGGATTCTGTGGAACCCCTAGGTTCTTCCAGAAGTTGCTAGGGGTTCCTTGAGCAGTGAGCAGTTTGTCCCTCTCAGTTCAATTTAACTGACACCAATGATCTTTTTGGCTGTACACAAGTAGCAAACAATATGAGGCATTCTTCCCAATGATCATCATGCTAATATACTGTAAGTGGATTTAGTATTTATAGCAGGGGTTCCCCAAGACCTGGAAGTTATTTTCAAGAGTTCTCCCATGTTAAGAAAGGCTAGGGCATGTAGGGCATGTAATTCAGAATAGGGGACACAAAATGAAGATGTACTATGTCAGAAAGACATGCAAAATATTGATTTCAGTAAGGCAAGGAAAACAAGGGGGGAAAACGGGTAAAATGGGGAATGTGTGGGTCATCTGTGAAGAGTCCAATTGGTGGGGCAATAGGTTGCCAAAGACAGAAGGAAAGGGAGAAAAGTAAAGAGATACGTGGAAGAAGGGATAGAAAAAGTTAGGTCAGAGAGTGGTTAAGGAAGGGAAAAGAATGTAGGAATAAAAAAGAAGAGATAAGGAAAAATCCAGGTGTAAAAAATAAGCAAGATAGTGGGCTGGGGGCCATGGGGCTTTAAGCTGATATTATCCTAACTTGGCAGACAAAAATATTTTATATGTCAGGATGTTGTTAGATAATCCAAGGATGGCATTTTTAGGAACTTTTTATCAGTTTCAGACAAATTACTTGTTTCCCAACCATCCAGTACAGCTTCCAATTCCTTAAAAAAATCTAATAAGAGGTCCAAAATTCAACTATGACTTGTTTATTGGACAGAAACAAAGTAACCTGTGTTATGATTTATTAAGAGGTTCATCATGGAAGAACAATAAAGCCTTCCAAAGATTTAGTGTTATCTTGTGGTATAGGAGAAAAGAAATGAGAGTGTATACCTTTGACCAAGTTTATGGCATATCCAACAGATGTAAAAGATATTGCCTGGTGAGTTACAACCTCGGAAGCATCTCCCACAAGTTTCAGACCAGAAATAGGCTAGCCTGATGGTTGTCAGGGACCACTAATGTAATATAATAGAATGGAGCAAACTGAGATATCCATCCATATGCGCTGTTCTTCCTCACCAGATCTATGGCCACTTGAGGTACTCAGAGCTAAAGAATTTAAAGATCAAATGGAATAGGATTGTCAGCTTGGATCGTGGATTGGTAAAATTCCAGTTGCCAATCTGAGCTTGGGAAAGGCTAAATTTGGGTTGGAATTGACTCCGAATAGATTTCTTTATACACCTCTAAAACTCACAACAGCCATTTAGGTAAGTGATCCATTGCTAAATAATTTGGAGAAAGATTGGAATAGGAATGTCAGCATGAAACTTAGATTGGTAACATTTCAGTTGCCAATGAAAGCTTGGGAAAGGCTAAATTTCAGATAGAATTTACTCCTGCGTGATTTCCCATAAACCTCCAATGATCTCCAAGGTACAACTTCCATTTATGTAAGTGATCTATGGCGGCTGCATGTGCTTGTAGCTGAAGAATTAGGATATGGAATGTAATAGGAATAGCAGCTTGGAACTTGGATTGGTAAAATTCCAGTTGCCAACCTGATCTTGGAAAAGGCTACATTTCTGGCAGAATTGACTCAAAATGGATTTCTCTATACACTTCTAATATTCATGAAGCTTTAACTGCCATTTATGTAAGTGATCAATGGTCATTGGAGGTGCTTGGAGCTAAAGAATTTGAAGATGGAATCAAATAGGAATGTCAGCTTAGAATTTGGATTGGGAAGCCGATGGAATAAAATAGGAATGTCAGCTTAAAATTTGGATTGGGAAGCCGATGGAATAAAATAGGAATGTCAGCTTAGAATTTGGATTGGGAAGCCGATGGAAACAAATAGGAATGTCAGCTTAGAATTTGGATTGGGAAGCGATGAGTTTGTCGTTTGAACATTTAATTTATTGGTCAAATCCAGTGACTCTAAACCTGATGCTACCGTCACGCCATAAATGGAAATAAATGGATTGTCATTTATTTATTGGGCTTTTGTATTTTCATGAAATTTTGCTTAACTCTAATTGCAACAAGCGGATGAAGCAGATTGTGGGAGGCTTTAGGGACAGCCTGGCTGCTTTCCTATATTTAATTAACAGCACAAACTTACAGTTTAATTTGCACTATTTATCCATTCCTTCCTTCCTGCGTATATTTATTAACAAATTAGAGAGAAACATTTATGGTGATGGCTGACAAATTAAAAATAAAATAGTGCATTTGTAAATGACACTTGTAAAGCTGTCTGCGGCTTACGTATTTATTCATAATCCAGCTGTGGATTTATCTGACGTGTCTGTCTTTCTCTCTGAAGAATCCTATCATAAACTGGAATTGTATCATTTGTCATCATTACAAATGTACTATATATTTATGATATTTGTTTTATTCTTTTATTTTTCCTAAATTAACATGTAAATATACGGCCCACATTTTTTGAATGTGCATAAAGAGTCATATGGTTACAGTACTTTGTTTTTTTTATATCTATGGCCTATTGGGGGGGGGGGGGTTCTTTTACTTTGCATCTAGTAGACTCAGCTGAAAGTCTCATTCACATGGGCTTCAGCTTTTACAATAGAAGTGTGTACAGAAAGCTTTAGGCAGCTTGTTTGAAACAGTTAAAGATATTTACAGTTCCAGTTTGGGAATTAGATCCAGATCCTAATGGGAGTAATAGCTGTCACTTTAAAGTAGCTGCTAGCTGGCTTCAACAGGCTTTCGACGAGCTTTGGGTAGTGCTGGATCCTAACGAAGCCTGCTAGCAGCTTGTTTAAAATGTCCTTGTATTAAAAATTGTTTAAAGCTGAGGTTTAGTCTGCTTATAATCCTTAGTTCCTTTCTTTATTCTTTCAATATGCTAATAAAGCTTTACATAACTTGTTTTCCACCAATGGGATGGACAGTTATCCATGGAACATATGGCTCAGTGGTTAGCACTCTTGCCTTTGCTGCACTGGGCCCCAGGTTTGAATCTAGAACAGGACTCTATCTGCAAGTTTGTATGTTATCCCCATGTTTGCTTGGGTTTTCATCCAGCCACTTTGGTTTCCTCCTACATTTCAAAAACATGCATTTAGGTTAATTGACTTTCTCTCAAAATTGGCCTTGGACTGTGTTTATATAACATTAGATTGTGAACCCCATTGAGGGACAGCTAGTGATATGACAATAGACTTTGTAAAGCGCTGCATAATATGTCAGAGCTATAATAATAGTCAACTATAGAAGCCAAAATAGGTTCTAACCCTTCTGGTCAGATTATTAATGTTTCATTATTCGGCAGCATTAAATTTTGGAAGTCATAAAATGACTCAAAGCCCTGGCCTATATGTGGTCCTTGAAGACAAGAGTTGGACCAGTTTTAATTGTGAATACACTTCTGATATATTAAAGCTTTCCAAGACTGGAGAAGATATACTATCATGGGAGAACCTGCGTGATCCAGCAAACCTAGAATAGATCTGGTCCAGGATTGAAAACATTTTCCATATATAGCAAAT
>NC_092858.1:172116550-172132898 GCF_032062135.1 Pyxicephalus adspersus
GAAGAAAAGATGAGAAAAAATTAAAGAGATACAAGAGAGAAAAAATTAAAGAGATACAAGAATAGGGAGAGAGATTACATAAGAAGACAGAGAGGGACATAAGGGTTCATTACTATGAACTGTCACTTAGCTTAGTGAATTTGGTAAACTTTGCAAAGAATACCCAATCACGTGCAAGGAAAGCTAAACAATAACACTATTCATGGATCATGATTGGACAGCTGAAGTCAGCAGAACTTTTTGTTTACTGAGCTAAGCTATGGGACATATCCTTTGCAGGGGAGGAATTCCTTTTGCCTCCTTTAGCTGATAACCCAAAACTGTTTTCTAGATGATATCTAATGAGCTACAAAATATTTAGTAAGTATTTGCAGAACTCTGCCTAGGACATTTTGGAACAGAAGCATAGTAAGGTCCTCAAAATGCGATTATTAGCTAAGCACTTGTGAATTGTGGGAGTTTTAGTATTCCTTATTATATCAATGGATATTTCTGCTTTGCTTTCTTTGTATTATTTCTTCTATCCATTCCCATTGCTATACTGCCTCTATGGACATGGCGTATCTTACCCACTGCATTCCCCAGGATTATCTGAATCAGACCTAATATATCTTTCCTTATATTATTCCTACTGTGACAGCCGAGAAGGGGTTCGATATTTACATCAGAAATCTTTATGTTTAGTAAACTGAACTTACCATTCCCTTAACTTCCAAATGAATTTGGCATTTTCATTATAGTAAAGAAAGGAAAAAAGAAAGAGAAGGAGAAATGGGAAGGAAATGGAAAGGAATGGGAAAAAAAGAAAGGTAAAGGTAAAGGAAAGGATAGGGGAAAGGGAAAAGAAATTAAAGGAAAGGGTAGGGGAAAGAAATAAAAGGGAAACAAGACACAATTACAAAATATTATACAACATGGGCCTCATGGTGAGATTTTCATGCATCCCAAAAAAACAGGAATGTATTCAATAACGATCTCTGATGAAAAGAAAGAAAGAAAGAAAGAAAGAAAGAAAGAAAGAAAGAAAGAAAGAAAGAAAGAAAGAAAGAAAGAAAGAAAGAAAGAAAGAAAGAAAGAAAGAAAGAAAGAAAGAAAGAAAGAAAGAAAGAAAGAAAGAAAGAAAGAAAGAAAGAAAGAAAGAAAGAAAGAGAAAAGAAAAGGGAAGGAGGGGAGGAAATAAAGAAAAGGAAAGGAAATTAAGGGAAATGGAAATGAAGAATAAGGGATAGGGAAGAAAAGAGAAAGGAAGACAGAGAAGCAAATAAAAGAGGAAGAGTAAAGAAGGCGCTAAACAGGAAGAGGAAGAAAAGTAGTTTAGGAAAATAGATTTTGTACTTGGAGTATAGAAAAGAGATATAAAAATGACCACAAAAATGTTTCTTTTTAATCATTCACATAAAAGGAAAGGCCCAATATGTTGCTATTGGCAGTAATTCTCATTTGTGATGATATTCCTCTAGTTTCTTTGAATTGGTCACAATGAAATAATAATAATATTGTATAATTAAAAAAATAATAATAATGGATAGCACCGATGTGTGCACTTAGGGGAGGGGGTAGAGATTAGGGGACAGAGAAAAGAAGAGATGTAATGTTGATTTATTCAGGAGTAAGAGAATAATAATGTGAGAGGAAGAGAGCCAGGGACAAAACCTTATATTGAGAGAATCAGGGGAGGGAGGAAAATCTTGGGAGACAGACACAGATACCCTAGATGAGTTGTGAGAATTCTAAACAAATAAATAAATGATAAAGTGTTTCATCCCGCAGCAAATTTCACAGCTGATATCAGATAGATTCCTGGATCCGTCATAGTAATAAAGGCAATAAAGAGTATCGTTATTTTACATACCCCATAGCTGCCTCTCCCCAGTCTGACAGATGATGGGGGATTCAGCTTGGCTTTGAATGGTTTTATCTCTAAGAAACATGAATAGCTTCATCAGAGCGTGCTGCACCTTTCAGGTGAATGGCTCTGTTTCTTCACAGATAAGATGCTGCGGGTGTAATTAAAAAACACATCTCAAGGCCAGTCAATTCCTCCAGGTACGCCATTGTAACGGCAGATTTTCATCTTTTCAGCAGATGGTGCTGTTGGCCTTTTAAAACTTCAAATGTGAATGACACTCCTGTGAATGTTTCCCTGGTTTAGAGTACATGTCAATCAGCGATGTGCTGCCCAGACATATATGAAACACATGTGTTGGAAAAAATTCCCATGCACCCTGTATGTGTGAGTACATACTGATTTTTGTGCCTGCATGCTGGTGGTAAAGCATATCTGGCCTCAATGATACTTCAATTACAAGGTTATAATATTACTTCAACAATTTGAACTCACATCTTCCGATATATATAACATACATTGCCTTTTTACCATATTTGACTACCTCTTTAATCCCACACCCCCTCCTCCTATTGATACCTTCTCTATTTACAAATCAAAGCAGTCAAATGCCCAAAGTACTACTCCCATGCCATCCATTCCATTTATCTACTTCGCCTCCTCCAGCCCCTTTAGTTTGGATGCAGATGACTCCATTTTCTCATTCGGCCTGAAGTTCTCCAAGACAGAAAGTTCTACACTATCATTGGAGAATCTCTTTGAGGTTTTCTGGATCACTCAGGTTAATAAATCAGGTCCATTTTATCCCTTCAATAAATGTACATAGCAAACTGTTCAAACCTTTCCTTTCTATTGATATTTTACACTTGACACCCCGACACATCTAATTGTCCTATTATTCCAAAAATATTAAGAAATCCTCCCTAGAACCAGTCCATAGTCTTGCTATCATCCCATTTCACATATTTCCATTTATGCTTTCCCATATTCCTTTGAAATATTGGAGCACACTTACAAATGATTTACCATATATTTCACCTCCAACAAGGTGGCCAATGGCCTCCTAAAATGTCATAGGGCAACTTTTCTCCCATTACTACTTCTGGATCTTTCCAGCCTGCCTTTGACACAGTTGAACATCCTTATCTATACTGAAATTTATTGGTGTTGATGACACTTACCTCTCATGGTTAGTTATATATTTAACACACCACTTGTTCCAATTCTCTTTCAATAGTTACACTTCTTTTCTCGTCCCCTTTCTTGTTAGCGTTTCCTCAAGGCCTTGTCCTTGGACATTTGTACCCAACCTCCTGGGTCTTTTATCTTTACATCCCCACCCTGTTAGGAGTAGGTCGTGTGGCTGGCAATTCCAGGCTGTGGGCCACTGCAGTATCACAACCTCTTTATTCTGTCCAGTGGTGATCAGGCAATCGAGGAATTACCTGTCTTCCCTTTGCTCAGCAGCTTGCAGCAACCTTTAGCCGTGCAACCTGGGATGTACCTTTTCAGCATCCTCAACATACTCTGAGGCTGTGCACAACTAAAGGAGATTTTAGGGGCCAATAAGTCCCTGGCCTGCCATTGGCTGATGGGACTTTATAACCTTTTAGCTTACAGTCCGTAGTTGCCTGTTGTAGCTTTAAACCTGGCTAGTGTATTAATTTGTTGGGTTTCACTGTTGCTGGCTCTGCTTGTTTTTCTGGACCTAAGACAGACAGACCTTTGACCCTGACTCTGTTTTGTCTTTAAAACTCAAACTTTAAAACTTAAACCTTGTTTGGTGGACTGATTCTTGTGTATGATCTCTGGCTCTGTATTCTGGACTTCTCTGTTTCGAGATCTTGCACTGCATTATCTGTTGGCTCCTGGTCGTTTGTCAATCCTTCCCTAGACACCATCCCTTGCCTACAGAAATCCTGGGGGCAGCCATGTGCTAGGATGGAGCTGGGGCGTGCTATACAAAATGGGTACAGCATTAGATTGGGGGACTGGCATCTGGTAAGCATTGGCACTAGACCAGGGATTTACATTCGCTTGGCAAAGTTATACTCTCCTTTGTGTTACCACTTAGAAGTAGATGAGAAAATTATTTACCCACTCCTGACTTGCCTCATGACTTCCCATAGCCTAGGATAAAGTTTCATGGTGCCTACTTGGATGGCTAATGTGTACCTGAAACTCATCTTAGAGAAAACCACTTTAACCACATATTTTACATAGGGTATAGTAAATTACTTTAATTATACCAATAATGTATCTCTTTTTTATATTTTGCAAGCATGCTGTCT
Source organism: Pyxicephalus adspersus (assembly GCF_032062135.1). Taxonomy (NCBI): domain Eukaryota; kingdom Metazoa; phylum Chordata; class Amphibia; order Anura; family Pyxicephalidae; genus Pyxicephalus; species Pyxicephalus adspersus. The sequence continues at coordinate 172,120,688 of NC_092858.1, forward strand.
TTGTATATCCTTTGCCTTTGCTCCACATCCAGAACTTCTCGAGATCCTCCCACTTTCACCTGCAAAATGGTCCCATGATACGCACCTTTTTATCTTTAGAGATCACCAACCTCCAGGGTACATTATCTTTGCAAATTGTGAGCCAGGTATTCTTGTCCAACATTAGTAACTGACCCACAAATGTTTTTTAAGCTGAATGAGCATGAATGAACTAGAGGTGATGAACTACGGCTGATATAGAGGTAAAGGGGTTTTGGATAGGGATGGTCATCAAGTTTATATTGGTGATGGTCAGGAGTCCATAAATTTTCTATATAGTAAAGAACATTTTGAAGTTGATTTCATTCCTTTGAATATTTCCAATTATCAGCTGATATGATGGTTATCCATTAACCAGGGTAATTGCTCATTAATTGAGCCCGGAATGGTGATCAATAACATTTTATTTCTTTCCATAGAACGGGCTTGTTCCTACTTCTCTTTGTAAGCTATTCGCAAGTCATTTGTCTGCTGCAATTTACCTTCATCCCATTTTCTGCAGCGAAGGCAAAACACTTAGCAAAATGGATTGTTTGCCTTTTCATCGAAACACAAAGCTTGATTACTTTGCGCAGATATACAATGCTATTATTGCAGCTTTTCTTTTACATATATCCCCAGTGTTAATGCATACTTTTTATTATTTTAGGCACAGTTGCTCAGTAAAACATATGTGTGGCCCAAAAAAATCAGTTTAGTTCTAAAACTCAGGTTTTCTTATGCTTGTCTCTTCTAAAACAGGACATTTATAGAAAAATGATGAATCAGTGATGTTCTAATGAGCTGACAACACATGCTGCATTGAAAATTCAAGCAATGTTGGTGGCCCTACTAGAGTTTTCCCCTTCTTGACTACAAAACATCCCCATTATATTGACCACATAAAGGATGTCAGGGGTGGGTCCTGGATGGTAGATACATTCCTCTCCTCCTTAAGTCACGGTTCCTCTGAAATTAGGTCAATTACTGCAGAAAGAGTCCAGAAAGTTTGGTTTGGTGACCTGTGATTGCAAATTTTTAAATTATTACAGAGCTCTGTACTTTGAGATGGGTGGGAAGGATCGGGGTGTCCTTTCAACCCCATTGCAGTGCAGTCCAGGATTTCAGACTTACCTAATAGGTATATCTGGGGCTGTCAGGAAGTAGGTAGGAAGTAGGTCAGTCTAAATCTAAGTGTAACATGCATGTTGCTTGGAAAAAAGTCTTTCAAGCTGGAACACTTGCTACCAGTGAGTACCAGGTCCAATCCAGGTGTAGCCACTTGGGCGGCAGGACTATTTGCTGACCATTTGGGACTTATTGCTGATATAAGCTATTTTTGCTTTGCTGGAATAAATCTTTGCTTGGTATAATATGCTGACCTGTAGCTGTGTTTGAGTTAAGCCTGTCCATCAATAAATGTACTTTACAAATTATCCACAGTGTCCTGAGACCATACCCTAAGAAAGGAAGAGAAACCTCCTTAATGGGACAATGGGTTATGGTGTGGACTTTATCCAGGACAAAATATTTTGTCTTTAGAACTACTACAAAATGTGGGGAGATTCTAATTAAGTCTTATTGGATGGGAAAACCACTGATCTGGACAATGTGGCTCACTGAGAGCTTAAAAATGTTTGCAAAATTATTAAGTCAATCTCTTACTAGCCTAGCAAGAACTACTCTTTTCTGAGCAATTAACAATTATCTATACAATTGGAAAATCCAGGCACAAGTTGCCAAGAAACTGAAGAAGGCTCATTCCCTCTGTGCTCAGCAGGTATTGATGTCTAGCATTATTGTTGGATTTGTCCAGGTGTGTAGGAACAATTTCGACACATGGCAATAATGTAACCCAGAAAAGCCATACCAATGTTGCACTGTATACAGATTTGGCAAGACAAGTTGATGTCTCCAGCATTACCCTAAAATAGATGTGTGTGTTTATGAGGTGTAAAGAGAAATTTTTCATAAAAATCAGCATGCTCATTGAAGCTCCTTATACACAGCGGATGTTATTTCTTATTATTTTGGAGCATAGTCTTGGGGAGAATTGAGAGAATAGGACATGCTTGATAAGGATAGATTGCATTGCTGATAGATGTGCTCTCCTTTAGATCTAAACACACATTGCTGAATATAATGAAAGACTGCATAAAATTTAGGTATATACCAAACCCCCCAGTTTCTTAGATTCGCATAAAGTAGTTGGAAATATTGAACTGCACTTCTTTTGACAAAACTCTTCTTGTTTTACAGAATTGGGAAGAATCCCATTAAAGCATTTCTGGCATAAGTTTTATACTTGAGTCAGTGTGGACTTTCTGTTTTTTAGGTAAAAGCTGATTCCTTGGTTTACATTTGGAATGGTTTATATTCGAGCATGTATGGTAATAAGCAAGATACCAGGGCAGTCTTTAAACCTAAATCCAGATAAAGCTTTAGCTTTAGATAGGGTTTGGAAACAGGTGAACTGTAAAAATGTTATTTGATGAATGTCAGACACAACAGGAAGTGGGGTAAATTTCCTTAAAAAGTAATTCACACAATGCATATAAAAATTGATAACAGAAATTCTACTCTTTCTACATTCTTTCAGAAATAAATTAGTTTTCATCTATGTTGGGCTTCAGAAATGAGCTTCAAAACGTAGTTAACTGTAGAAAGCAGTAAAAAAGTTAACCGCACAAACCACAGTAATCTGACCTGTGGTTACTTTAAGTGTACTGTACTGTGTTACTTTGTGGTTACTGTATGATCATGTTAGGAAAAGGCTACAATTCATTTTCAGGTACTCTTATTTATGTTCACTTTAGATCTGCAGAAAATAATCAAGGCATATCAGATTCACAATTCAATAAACATCTGCAAATTAAGAAAAGGGATACAGTAGGCTTTCGCCCATCCGGCTCACGTCTATCCAGCCCCTGTACTATCCGACCTAGTATGAAGGCCGGAAAAAAAACTCTGCCTTTGCCTCATAGTACAGACGTATAAGCCACAGGGGGCCAGGGAAATTTATTAGGGTCTTTGCACATCTTAGCTTCCAAAAGGTTCTACTTTTTGGTAAGTTTGTTTTTTTCTTGGGTTTAGTTCTATGTTAGTGCCCAATGGCGAGTTTCTTTTTTTGTGTGTTTTTTTTATGCTTAACCTGGATTTTAGACAGGTACCAGAAAACTAACCAGTGAACTTCAAAATATCTCTTACCTATGTAATGAAGGTAAGCGGGGAGCTATTTGTCATTCAAATCAGTAAAAAGATTGACGTTTGTTTATTTGTTTGGTTAAAAAATGTCAAACATGTTGTTTATGAAACTTGTTAAAAACTCAATAAAAAAAATTGAAATAAAAATCAGTAAAAAGATCAAAAACAAGGAAATCAATTGTCACACTTACCTCTTCCTTACTAAAGTGCAGATGTCTCTCCCCTGCGTGTGCTGGCAGTTCTGACTCTGGGTGTGCCTACGCTACCAAGCTTTATCAGTTTCGCCAGCCACTCAGAAAAAAAGCCTCTTAATCATCCCTGGCTATTTGACTAGCTCAGACACAGCACTCAGCATTCGTGCAATGTGTCTCCACGGTGGCCGAGCCCCCTAGGTCTGTTGAGCTAGTTTCTGTAAACCTGTTGTTGGTGTCAGTGTTTCCTCTGTCCAGCTCCTGTGTTAACCCCTTGTTGCCCAGTCTGTTGTTTCCTTGTTCTGTTCTAGTGTTCCTCTTAGTCTGTGGTTATGCCGGTGTCACCTGTGCCTCCTGTTGCTTCCATTGTCTTCTGTGTTCCCTGTGTCTGCAGTGGCCCCTGTGTCACTGGTGTCTGTTTCACAACCTGTCAGTAACCAGCAGCACAACATCCTCACCACTAGAGGCTCTGGAGAAAACCCGGTTACTGCTTGGACGCTTTCAGGGCTCCCACCACTTCCATGAGAGCCGTAGTGCCTCCTAGTGGCCCTTTCTCCCCAAGTGTGACACCAAAGCAGTCAACACAATTAAGAACTGGTAAGCTGCAATATAATAAATGTTTGTTCGGGGGATAAGATTTGTTTGAGGAATGCTCAAGTAATGTATAAGATCTTGGTAGGTCTCCCCATTCCATTTGCTAGATAGGCCTCCCATTCCCAATACCAAAAATAACCACCTGCGGGTGTACAGAGATACCAACAGGCATTGGATGTTATCTGGCACAGAACATAGAAATAGTTCCCAGTCGTCATAACGTAATTCTGTTTTTTGAGGCTTTAAATCCATGTACAGTACACTTTGTTTTAATGCCAAGTTAAAAAAAATATATATATATATCTTATACTTACATCCAAATTGTAGGAAACAGTTAACAAAAATTGCAACAAAATGATTTTTGTGAAAACTGTATAGGCGGATTTTATTATTTTTTTTTTTTGGAGATAAAGTTCCTTAAAAAAAAAAAACATGCCCCAGTTTACAGGGGTTTTTTAAGGGGTAAGACCAAGTTCTGACAACGGGGTCAGATAGATTATCGTCCCTATTTTTTTTTTTTTTATTCCTTTTCTGCAACTCACAGAGCAATTACTTACACAACATCCAATTTATCTTTCATGCAAACAGCTGTGAATTTACTTGTCATTGAAAGGTTCAGCTTTTCAGATTGGCAAAGGGACATTGGCTAGGGTTGAATGAAACCCTTTTAGATTTTTTTTCCCGAATGCAGAAGAATTTATGGCAAAAGGGTAATGTGCAATCATCTGCATATGTGCCAGGGAGTCTCCCACAGCCAGGAATCTTTTGGGGGCTTATCATCACATTGTTTACATTATGAAGGTGGCTCCCCCTTGTACATGATGTGTATTATGTGTATTTTCTTACATTTTTTAAACACCTCTTTTGGGGAGCTCCTTCCCCTTTAGTCTTCACCTGCAGTGGCATGGAATTCTTGAGCCTCCTGGGATTGACCCAACCTTTACACATTTACACTGAATTCATAAAAAATATGAATCTCCTCACTTCTCTTTTCTCTTCTCCTTATCTTCTGTTTCTCTCCTCCTTTTCTTCGCCTTCTCTTTCTCTTCTCTCTTGCATTTTCTCTTTCTCTTCTCTTTCCTTCCCTTTCATCGCCTCTTTCCTTCCATTTCCTTTTTTTTTTCCTTGTCTTCTTTCTTTACTCATTCCTTTCCTTTCCATTTGGCTTCTATTTTATTCCCTTTCCTCTTCTTATTCCTTCCTTTTCCTCTTTTTTGTCTTCATTTTCTTCTTCTCTTTCCTTTCCTCTCCTCATTCCTTTCCTTTTCTTTATCCATTTCATTTCTTTCTCTTCTCTTTCATTTCCTTTCATTTATTTTCCTCTTCTCTTCCATTCCTCTTTTATTCCTTTACTTTTCTTTCATTCCCTTTCCTCAATAATTTCCTTTTCTTTACTCATTCCTTTAACTTCCCTTAGATTTTTCTTATCTTTCCTTTCTTCCTCTCTTCTAGTTCCCTTTCTATTCTCATCTCTTTTCCCCCCTTTTCTCTTTTTTTCCTTTATTTCTCTGTTTTCTTTCAATCCATTTCCTTTCCTCATTCCTTTCCTTTACTCATTCTTTAAATTTACCTTTCTTTTTTCTTATCTTTCCTTTCCTATCTTCCTCTCTTTCCTTCACTTTTTTCTACTTTCCTCATTCCTTTCCTTTATTATCTCTCCTCCAACTTTTCCCTTCTCTTTTCTTGTGCATGCAGTGTAAGAGTACTCCAAGCCCAGACTAGAGTGGAGCTCCACCATCTCCACTAGAATGCCTATAACAGCGTATGCCCAGAAGAAGTTGTATAACGGTGCTGTCATTCAGCCTAGAAGATTGGAAACATCTACTACCATAGAAGAAAAAATTCTGCAGGTCTTGCTGCAAAAAGTTTTTCCTTTTGCAGGTCTATTGTTAATATTTTTGGTAAAGTTTGTTGAAGTGGATTTTTTTTTCTGGTGATAGAATTTATATTCTAAGAAAGCTATGCTGTAACAGATTCTATTTGCCATCTCAGGCACCACTGGCTATTGACAACGGTTCTATATAAAGATAATCCAGCGTGGAGCCAAGTCAGCATGGTTGTCCCTCCTAACACGTCACCATGACCTAGATAAGAGGGAATTTAGCTGCATCGCCTATGAGCTTTGTGCTGAAGTCATCTCTGTGGTTTGCAGAGTCACTAAAGCCTCCGGTTAGAGTTACACAATTTAGTTGTAGACCAAAGAACTCTGTCTCCTTTTATCTAGATGGCCTTATTTCATTTTCTGCAGAATAACTTTTAGGAGAGGACAAAAGGACGTTAAATCGCCATGGTAAGAGGAAAATATGAAGCTTGACACTTTCTGCTGTATGAATGCTTTTTGAAGCTCTGATTTTGCTGAATTTTTAATCTCAAAGTGGAAATCAAGACAGATAATTAAAGATTGGCAATTAAAGCCCATCACTAGGCAAAATGCCAAACCAACCACTGCTTCTGTGACCTATAGGATTCTAAATGTTCTTGCAGAAAATATACTCACCTATTTCAGGTCCCTTGACTTGATGGCTTCCTGAAAAGGGGACCAGTGATCCACCATTGCAGAGAAGCTCTTGCTGGCTGGTACCCCCTGGTCTCCTTTTGTGGACATCATCTTCTGGTCCATTCTGGAAATTACTTGTTTTCCTACAGGTAAAGAGGTCAGGCAGACATTGACGAAGATGCCCAAAATAAAAGTAGGAAGACTAGAGGATGACTTTAGAAAAAAATGAGCTTTAGATATTAATTAGTCAAAAAGGGGCTGGAGTCTTGGAGCAGGGTTTACCTTAGTTAAAATATTATTGTTTAAACAAGTTATGATTTCTCCAAGGCTGCGAGTTAGTCAGCACACGCTACCATATCTTGTGGCAATGCCACGAGATCAAACAATCCTGGATTGGTGTATGCCAACTGATCTACACCCTCTTGGAACAAAGTATTCACAAGGACCCCTTTGAGGCCCTTCTACTTCTCCAGCCCAAGGGCTGAAACCTATTACATTTGTGTTGGTATGGTGGTCGGGATCCACTACGGTTGCCAAAATTAAACGTAAGATTATGTGGTACTTCATCAATGAAAACATGGTGGCTAGACTCCATGATAGAATGAAGGTCTTTATCAACACCTGCTCCCCTGAATAGACTTATATTTTCCAAAAGAATTTGACTACTACCTACTAAATATATAGGTAAACCTCCCCCTTATCAGAGCATGTTTTGGCTGTGCCAGAACTGTTCCCATCTCCCCTACCCTCCTTACATTACGTTTCTCTCTTGGATCTCTCTTCTTTCTGGACTTTGGTTCCTATCTGCCCTTCCTGTCTTTTGCCCCTTTTTCTGATTTGCTCAGCAGTATGGGCCAAAGTGATCCTAGTCATCCTTTCCAATTTTTATTGTTTAATAGCCATACAGTTTCATGAGCTCTCCAAAACTTGGGTGTTTGATAAAGTTGATGGTTTGTTTTGGAAATCTACATGTATCTTTAACAGTGGACTTTTGTAAAGCATTGATACGCTTAACTTCTTGTACCTATGTATACATGCGTCTCTGGACAATTCTGTTTGTTTTTTCTTAATGCTGTATCCATGATATACCTGATATTTGTTATTTTCAAAGATTTTAATACCTATTGAAATAAAAAAGTTTTGAGTTCCTTAAAGAAAAACTACACCTTTAGTTCCAACCAACTGTTACTATGATCTTCACTTTGCAGGACTATTTTCCCCTAGATATGTGCTTCAATTGGAAGACCAAAAACATGGCACGCATGTGTAAGAATTCTACCCTGGGGTAAACCACAAGAGACATTATAGTTCCCAAATGGATTTTATCTATCATTTGCACACATGACATTACTTGTGTACTTTAGTTGATTATTAATCACCAACATGTCTAACCTGTCCATGTGCATTGGGATATATAGTGGTGATTGGGGTCCTAGAAGGCCATGGTCTTAGTGGGTGGTCAGTTAGTGGCTGGTGGTTTTGATTTTGGTGCCCAACGTGGAGCTGGGTTGATTGGGGCCATTAGGTATGTGCCTGGTTTGGGTGTACCTTGTCTTCCAGGACCTTCAGTCTTGTTGTTTTAGAACTGCTGGTATTGATGGGGATCAGGAAGGTTAACACAAATGTTTTAATGTTGATGTTATTGGTGTATTGGTGTTTGTTACCAAATTGTGAATTAAAGAAAGTTTAATTTGGTAAAATATTTTGCAATTTAATATCTAATAGTTGACAGTGTGTATGGGGGAGGTAAATGAGTAAGGGTGGAGGGAGGTGAGGCTGGGCAGCTTTGGTATACAGGTAAGATAAAAGGGATGACAACTTCTGAGATTCCCTGATCATGCCATTTACGTCAGAAGCTAATCTGACACAAATCTGATTATGTAACACAAAGTTAAGCATAACTTTTTCTTTTATAACCAAAGCATAGAATGCATTACCATTACACAATTCAGCTTATCAGATGTCAATGGAGTCTCTGCAGGGGTCTGCCTGAGATTTACAGCAGAAACAAGCAAACATTTCAGGTGACACAAGGAGACAGAGGTTGCTAGGTTCATGATGATGCTGTTTTCTAACAATTACGGAAAGTCATGATTTTCATTCCTGCTGTTATTGTTTATACAAAATATATACTAGACACAGTATTAACCAACAGGAGTTGTGACTCACTTGGTAGAGAGAATTAGAATATAAGGTGTTGAGTTTCTGGAATAAACAAACTATCTTTCAGTGACAATCCCTCATATGGTTAATTCAATTTTATTCTGCTCAGTCCTAAGAATGAAATAAATAAAAAAAATAAAGCTGATCTCCTGGCTCGCCCTACTACCCCCTCCTATATTTAAAGTCTTTCCAACATACGCAAAGTTGAAGTCAAATGAGGCCTCAGTCCCGAGTCTTCACTCTTCTTGTTTGGAGAAGGTGAGATTCTTATTTTGCGTGTCCTACGTCCAACATTAGAGACCTCTCAGGACACAGAAAAAGATTGTGGATTGCTGACAACAGTGCAAGGAGGCTGTAGGGGACTTGATGAACATGGGCGGATTTGGCTAACATGGGCGAATGTGCAACCTTGGATTAGCCATCTCGCACATGCTGAAAATGAGTGGGTAGGGGGCTTGAACCATGGATTTAGATGAGTATTCAAAGTTTTAAAGGTATGTGAAGGATGATTTAGAGGGGGTGGGAAGTGGCAAGATGAGCTTTAAATGTACCATAATAAAAACACAATGGGACAAATTTAGGAAAGCAATCCAAAACTGAACTATCATTGGAGAACCTGGGTGATCCAGCAAGCCTTGCAGAGTTGCTCTCTATTATTTCGGGACTCTTTCTGGACAGAACTCTGCAAGGCTTGCTGTTGTTTAGTTCATTTTAAGGATTTACGTTCTGGAGTGGGAAGGAAGGTACTGGATGAGCTTTCTTATGCCAGCTAGGTATATTTCTGAGTTTGGGCTACAGCCAGACTGGAGGTCTGACTATAATTAGCACAGGTGTGCTTCTCTGCAGCCTACCTGCTGCCATTCCCCTTCCAAACCATTACAGCACACCTGTGCTACCTATTAGTGTTGGTGTTTGAATTCAGGTTGTCCTTATATGCCACCGAAATATGGCTGTTCAAATTCCGATAGACCCGACCCGAAAAACATGGGATTCGACGACGCAAATTTGTGTGTAAAAAATGTGTTAAAAAAAGAGGCTTTAATGTAATTTATTGTATGTGTGAGATTTTATCCCACAATGACAGTATGATTCCCACGGCTGCACAGCTGTGGGAATCCTCCTGTTAGTGTGGGATCCCCAGGCACTAGAGGTTAAATGAGGACAAGTCTCCCTATTCATCACCTCTAGTGCTGAGGAAAGGTAAACCCTGATGACAGCTCAAGCTCAAGATTTTCTTGTCCCCAGCCAATCACAGAGCACTGGTGAAACCTCTCAGGATTTGTCTTCATTTAACCTCTTGTGCCGGGGATCTTCACAATTAATGCGGCCACATCCGCCGGTACATGGCTGCATTCATTGAGAACAGTGTGCAACCTGCGGCACTAAAGGTTAATTACCCTCTAGTGCCGGGAATCTTCTCAATGAATGCAGCCGTGGCCGCATTCATTGAGAACAGTGTGTGATCCGTGGCACTAGAAGTTAATTACCTCTAGTGCCCCGGGGATCACAAACATGAGGATTCCCAGGGAATCCTTTGAATCCTTCTGTTGTAATTTCCTCGATCTTCTGATGGTTTTGCGAAATCAGTTTGCAAAAATTTCTTCTCAATGAATGCGGCCACGAATACGGCCGTGGCTGCATTCACTGAGAACAGTGTGTGATCCGCGGCACTAGAGGTTAATTAACCGTGGCCGTGGCCACATTCATTTAGGACACTGTTGAGAACACTGTGCGATCCGCGGCACTAGAGGTTAATTAACCTCTAGTGCCGGGGATCTTCTCAATGAATGCAGCTGTGAGAACAGTAAGGGATCCCCGGCACTAGAGGTTAATTAACCTCTAGTGCCCCGGGATCACAAACAGGAGGTTGTCCAGGGAATCCTGTGAATCCCCCTGTAAATCCTTCTGTTATAATTTCTTCGATCTTCCGATGGCTTCGCAAAAACAGTTCGTCGAAATTTCGCTGAACCATTGGACGTTCGAGGAAATTTTGCCAGAGGCTTTCTCGCTCATCCCTGTTCCTGGATAGAGTTTCTCTATCCAAAAACACATTATTCCTGTGTTCTTGGATAGAGAAACTCTATCCAAGAACACATACAACTAGTAAAGGGCTGCAAGAGCAATCAGGGGTGCAGAGCTGACAGTGCAGTCAACACAGTCCTGAAAAATAACCCAAATTTCCCCCCTATTGACTTTAATGGTGTTCCAATTCGACGTTCGCCCAATATCCCCCTATTCGATCGAATAGCTGTCGAATCGAATAGTGAGAAATTCGACCAACTACTTCTAGTCAGACCTCCAGTCTGGTTGTAGCCCAAATTCAGACTTTACAAACATGTCTGTAAAATGATTAAAACATGAGAAAAGCAAGCAAGATCACCAAAATAACAAATAGCAGATCCTCTTTAAAATGGCTAAATCTGTTTTTTTAAATAAGGTGTGACTTTGAATAATGTCCTTGCAGTGTGCATAGTGCCCAAATATTGTCTGTTCTGGCACATTCATCATGACAGTGAAATGGTGTTCCAACAATCCTTGGGTGACTTGCCCGGATTAGGTTAATATTTTACAATTCCATTAGGCTGTGTTTCGTTAATTGATGCCTATTCTTCCTTGACAATAGAGCCATTTGATTTATTTGTTTTTTTCTTTTAATTACAAACATGTTTGTTGGCCGGAAGACAAGCGTATTACAAAGAGGATGGGTAGCCAAGCCCCCTGCGTGGATTAAACACAAGTTGCGAGGCTTAAAATTCGGCATACAACATCCATTGGCTCATCTCTCTCAGCCTTTGTTTCTTGGGATTATGTGTCTATAACATTAATTACTATAATCCAGGCCGGCTTCCATATTGGAACAATTAGTCAGGCGAGGCTACAATTTACGTCTTTGTTTATAATTTTATTGCCATCCTCCTCCGAGCTGAGGGCTCTTTTTTCTTTCTGCAGGAACCGGTGTACGTCATTTTTGGATACAGGTTTGGCAAAAAAATGTTTAAAATCTAAGCTGAGCTTTTTTTTTCACAAATGAAAGCCGCTACTGAGAAGATGAGGCAGCCACCTCCAGAACTAAAATTTCTGATTTCTTGAACCTTTTGATAGATATAATGACAGGTATTACATTCTCTAATCAAGTCTAGTCCATGATTGCGCAGTTACTGTCAGCTGCAGGCAGGCTGTCCAAATAATTAAGGGGCGAGTTTTATGCTTGTGTCTTGGTCCATTAGTTTGATATGTGATTGAAAAAATTCTGGGATCATTCAAAATTCAATAGAGAAGTGTTTTGACCTCCTTTTGACCTGCATTTTACTTTTGTCAAAGCAGTCTGCTTATTCACATAAACCTGTTTGGGAATGTGAAATTTATTTGAATTGAACAAATGTCAATGGACAAAAGTTGCATCCAGCAAGTGAACTGACAAAGCCAGGGTTTTGCAAGGTTTATTCCTAATATTGTATTAAAAAAGAGATGGAAACTATGAGAGGGGAGAGGAAAAGGTTAAATTAGAAAATAAAGAAAAAAGGAAACTAGGAAAGTAAAACAA
>NC_092858.1:172134450-172148559 GCF_032062135.1 Pyxicephalus adspersus
GATTCCCTGGACACTAATTAAAAGCTGGGAAGATGGAGGCATTGTTACCTGCGCTCCATTAAAGGTGTTTCATATAACGGCAGCCATGACCGCAATTCGGCCGTAAAAGTTTTACCGAGCGAAGCAGACATTTATAGGAAGGTTTCTGACAGATTCTCAGAAATGGGTCAAAATACAAAACACACAGACCCGTTTCACAGAGAATGTGAGGGATAGGAGTATTCTCAGCTCATGGGTCATCGGATAATGAATATTCTCTCTAGTGTGCAAAATGAGATTTGTTTCGTTCTCAAAGACGAATGAGTTGTTAGTAAAAGCAAGCTGGCGCATCAGGTGCACGGCTGCCCTTCTTTGAGACTTTTTTTTAACCAATTAAGCTCCACGTGGTGACTTTTTCTTATATAACTTCTAAGGCCAAACATATAGGTATATTAGGTAATTAATAATTATTAAGTATTATAGGTAATTCATTGGTTAAAACCAACAGAAATGGTAAAGTACCAAATAAATGGTAAAGGCCAAAAATAGAACTCCACTAAAATTTAAGGTCTAGCTATTTAGGTTTTCCTCCCAAAATCTAAACTGCTGCTCGATCATAGTCCCAGTGCTGTAATCAATGGGACTTATGGGTGTTTATCTGTGCAATGTGGGCAAATCATTGCTGGTGGGAGGGGCTTTCATGGTGTGGTACATAACTTCCTAAAAACAGAGGTTAGCAATAGTAAGAATAAATTAATTAAAATGTGTTTTTAGGGCATGCACATGTACCTAAATGATAATTGCAGGAAACAAACTGTATATAATCGAGTATAAACTGAGATTTTTTTTCATCTTCAACATACCATTACAAGAAGAATCTTATACTCTTACCTTGTCACAGAACAAATCACACACTGGTACTGGGATTTGGCTGTGGTGCGGTTACAGAGTTTGTTACACACATTACATGAGGACACAGCACCAACTATTGGTGGTGAAAATTGCGCAAAAAGATACAAAAAAAGACTGATCTCATGTTTTTAGCTTTGTTCTTTAAAAACAAAAAAATTTAAATTAAAAAAATACAATAAAAAAAAAAATATATATATGCGCATGTATTTATTCATGTTATTTTATTAGCATTTCTGTTGATTAAAATTTTGAATGTTAGCAGTCTCAGACATATTTTGTGACTGTTGGAATGCACAACATTAGTTGTATAAAATTAACACATACATAATCTTTTTGAAATTATAATTTCAATCTGACTGTCGGTGAGCTTTGGTTGGGTTTGATTTTGCAATAATGAGGACAAAACTGGAAGGAGCAGCAGTTGACCTAGCAGCCAGAATAGAAGATAACATCACCTAGCGATCCACTTCAAAGATTTTCCAGTTATCCTACCTGGGTTATGGGCATCACAACTATCTGATATACCTCAAAGGAGCATTGACTAACTGTTCAGGGAACTTGTCCCCCCCCCCCAGTACCACAGTGGCATTTACTTAAGAATACCAACAGTCACATATGAACAGAAGATTTACAGAATTGGGGTTGGAAGGATGACTGGGTGAGGGGTGGGCGCATGGGTATGGCTGAATGCAATAGGGGGTCCTTGCTATAATATAAGGGACTACACAGACAGCCAATCTCTCTCTTACACCGACTCTTACATACACTCTATCTCTTTCTTTGAAGCCCAGCCAAGGTAAAGGATATAGGAGACAAACTCTTTTCAAAACGCATCACTTTACTTTGTCTCTCTTTAGTTTATTCTTTTCTCTATTTATATATTTATTAAGATCTTTTTGATTATTTAAGCTAGTAGAGACATACCAAAGGTATATCACTCAAGAAAACACATAGCATAAGGAAATAAAGGCATCCATTATTCCTATGTAAAAGTTAGTTCTATAGGTTTTATTGGGAAATGTGTAACACCATTAAATTTAGTGTATTTTGCATTGAAGAAAATATACTTAATTATTGTGCAAGTATTGCACCTCTTTCTAAAGAGCCACTGCTATAAGAAATGTAATTTTTCAAATGAAATGTATATTGTTTTGGGTATTTAAAGAGCTTTGTAACCCAAAATTAGGATTTTAACACAGGGGAGGAAAAAAACACAATAAGTGGATTAAGAGATTATTATAGTATCACAAGTGTTATTCTGCACTCAGGACCCCGTAATTGGGAGAGACAACAAACACTTCATGTTATGGCTGCTGGCAGATAAGGATTCCCTGGACACTAATTAAAAGCTGGGAAGATGGAGGCATTGTTACCTGCGCTCCAATAAAGGTGTTTTTTTATATAAGGACAGCCATGAACGCATTTAAAGTGCTTTTTAACCAAAAATTTGGATTTTAACACAGGGGAGGAAAATTAAATATATTGCAGTGTTGAATAGCTTGTGTTGTTCATATCTTTCTAGACTTTAGCTTTAAGGACAAAATGACCAAGAAAAAGTTTAGCATTGTAAGCCAATGTTGGAAAAAGCAAGATTTTCATTTTGTTTTATGGGATGTCTTTTTTTATTCCAACATGCAATTTACAGGAGAACTTTGGGTCTGCACCGATGTGACATCAATTTCCTACCCATGATGACTAAAGACACAAACACCTATGCAGGCCATTCCTGACTTTGTACATTGACAATTGTGAAGGCCAGGTATGAAAAGAAATAACAGCAAAACATATGAATGTATGCTGAAGGGAGAGGGATGAAAAAAAAGACATTTAAACAGTGTACAGACTGGGGAGCTGCGCAAATCAGAAATCCAATTCATTTCTTAAAATGATTTTAGGAGAGCGACGCTGGCTGGCTGACCTCAGCTGTTATCAATGCACAGCTCATTTGACCTCCCGGTGCCATCAGGCTTAAAAGCTTCTTTCCCATTCTATCTGTTGTATCTTATTTTTTTCTCACTTTGTAATCTTTTAACGACTCGAGAGCTCATCAAAATGCAAATTCGCCAGCTGAATTGGAAAGCTGCGGATGTGTCTTCAAGCTGCGGAAGGAAAGACGGAGGCTTTATTTTAGGAGAAGAGTCTTGAAAGATGTTGGTATAATTAAAGGGGGGCTCTGGTAAACACGGCTCATCTCCGAACCAGACATAACAAAGCCCTGATTCATTAAAAAAAGCAGCTGAAGCTGGTTATAAACTCTTCGAAATCTGGGTTGGTAATTTTAAAGTTTCGAATCATCCTTTAGTAATAAAGCAATACCTCACCAATGATTTAAATTGTCTCCCAGATTCGAGCAGCCAGTCAACCTTAAGGAGCAAATCCATAAAAACTTTTGCCATGATAAACAAAAGTATCTATCAAACCAGAAGTTCCAATCATAATATGGGAGACTAAAATAATATTCTGCAAAATGCCATGCCAGTTCTGATCATTTAGTTCTCTGGTGGCCAATTGTGGTGCCCATTGTCCATCTGCTGGGTCTCATAAGCCAAAAGTTGTAGTAAGACCATTTATATGGGAATGAACTTCATTTGTAATGATCTCTACTAGTCTCAAAGTTAAGCTAGTCATCTAAAGGTCAATTTTCCAGTTGATCGAGCAGCCCATTTGATCACTTTATCAAATCTGTCATTATTCAATTTATTATTTTTTAACTCAATCAACCGAAAGATTGGTCAGGTTGGAAAATTTCCACTCATCATACAAGATAGGTTGGGACCTCACAATTGGTTTCTTTTCATTTTTCAATTTTCAATTCTGGAGCGTGTTCACATATATTAGTCTTCAATAACGGAAAGATTGATCAAGTGAATGTATCATAATCGATTTGTATTTTGATGTAAGACTGAAGAAACGATCATGCATCACCTGCAGTGTGTGGTAGCACGATTGATTTCAGATTTCATTTATGTGAAACAAGTCGATCAAATTGAAAAAATGATCAAACTTAAGTCAATTCATGTGTTCACTCAAGCTTTAAGTTAACTTTAGATAAGTGGTGGGAGTGGAAGGCAGTCTCAAGCGCTATGCCCATTCTGAATGAACCAATGTTTGAACCAATGTTTCTCAACTAGGATTCCTCCAGAAGTTGCTAGGGGTTCCTTAAGCTATAGGCTATGTGAACCTCTCGAGTCGATTACTACTAATACCTGTGATCTTATTACAGTACGATCTAATGACCACCACACTAATGTACTGTGAGCTTGGGATATAGCAATTATAATAGGGGTTCCCTAAAATCTGAAAGTTATTTCTAGGGTTCTCCCATGTTACAAAAGTCAAGAAAGCCTGGTATCACATTGGGTGGTACTGCATCCTTTACTACCACCCCTTCACATTTTATCACTATGCTTTGTCACACTAGGGGAGACAGGGCCACTAGGGGGTGTGATGGATTGCACAAAAGTGGTGTGAGCCCTAGGAAGGGCCAAGCAGCAGAGTCTACGCGTCAACCCGGTCTTCTCCAGAGCCTCTAGTGGTGAGGATGTTGCACTGCTGGTTACCTCCAGGTTGCTGTACACCTGGGTACGGCACACCAGGGTGGGCAGGAAGATACACAGTACAGGCAGTATTTTCTAATCGTCTGGTGAAGCTGATAAAGTTTGCTAGCATAGGCGCGCGCACAGAACTGCTCACATGCGCGGGAGAGAGGAATCTGCCCTTTAGTGAGGAAGAGGTAAGTGTGGCATTACCCCTCCCCACCTGCCGAGGTCAAGGTTTTAGAGGGAAGGCAAGATGAAATGTCTTGACCAGAAGAGGTGCCAACACGTCTCTAGCTGGAACCCATGATCTCCTCAGGACTGAAACCTTTCCAGTCAATAAGGTACATCAGCTTCTTCCGAGAAATCTTGGCATCCAAAATTTAATGGACCTCATATTCTTGAGGAGAATCAGGTGCAAGAGTAACCAGAGGAGAGGGACGAGAAAAGCATCTCAGGACCAACAGTTTAAGCAGAGACACATGGAAGGCATTGAGCAGCTTGAGATGTGAGGGAAGACGTAACTTGTAACAAACTGGGTTAACCTTGGCAGAAATGGCATAAGATCCGATGAACCGTGGAGCAAACTTCAGAGAAGGCACCTTGCAAAGAATGTTCATTGAGGAGAGCAAAACTTTATCCCCAGGTTGGAAAAGAGGCGCCTTACAGTGACGACGACTGCTTTAGATGCTCTGAGGTTGCAGCTCAAATACGGTTGAAGTCCCTCTGAAGGGCAGGGTATAGGAGATAGAAGGCAATGATGTTTGTCATTGATGATGAAGAATGGAGACTCCTTGGTGCTGGTGCAGACATGATTATTGTGAGCAAACTCTGCCCAAGGTAGCAGAGTCACCTATTCAATGGTGGGTGGATACAAGGACTCGAAGATATTGCTCCAAGAACTGATTAATTCTTTCCGTCTGCCCATTAGTCCGCTGCTGAAGAGAACTCTGCGGTGGTCTCCAGGCATTTGCATAAACCTTTCCAGAAGCGGCAAATAAATTGCACTCCACATTCTGACACAATATTAATGGGCATAAATTTCCCGAATGAAGATTGGCACTAATGCTGTTGCAGATGTTAGAGCTGGGAGAGGTACAAAGTAGCCAATTTTAGAAAAGCAGTCCACGACTACCCAAACACCTGTACAACCATCAGAAAGAGGAAGATCTGTGATAAAATCAATGGATAAATGACATCAAGGTTCTGTGGGAATAGGTAGTGGAAGGAGTGGGCCTGCAGGGGTGCAGGTGGCAGAATTTGTTTGACACAGACAGCACAGGCCTTGATGCAGATTGGGCCACCAGTACAGTTGGGAGAAAAATGTGAATGTTCTATGAACGCCCGGATGACCACAAAGTTTGGAATTATGTGCCCATTGTATCTTGGTGCGAAGCTGAGGTGGCACTAAGGTTTTACTTGGTGGAATTGCAGATTCCTGAGTAGAGGTCAAGGCTAGGATATGGGCTGGGGAAATGATAAACTCCAGATTCCGCAGTCTCGGAATCCTGAGGATCAAAGGAGCAAGAAAGAGCATCAACTCTGGAATTAGCGGCACCAGGATTGAAAGTAATGATAAAATCAAACCTAGAAAAGACCAGTAAAAATAGTGTCCTTATGAGGGAAACTCTTTAAAAGATAGTGCCATTCCTCTAAGGATAGCTCGATGGCAAGGAGAATTTTCCTAGAAAAAAATGCACATGGGCGTTGAGCTCCGGTGGGGGTCTGGTAGAGAACAGCAGAAGAGGCATCAACTTCAATAGAGAAGGGTTTGGAAACATCTGGCTTAACCTAAGCTGGGCCAGAAAAAAGGCTAGCTTTAGGGCATGAAAGGCCTAAATAGCCTCAGAGGGCTAGTTTTTGGGGTCAACATCCTTCCGGGTCAGTGCGGTGATGGGAGCTACCAGCGGGGAAAATTTTTGATGAATTGCTGGTAATAATTGGTGAACCCCAGGAAACGCTGAGTATCCTCTAAATGTTGATGTACAAACAACTGTATATAATCCTATTTACTACATGACAAAGTATTTAGACAACCTTCCAAATGACTGAGTTCAAAACCATCTCCATAAAGACATAGTTTGACCATTTTGGTGCGGAGGAATTGATGTCCTGACCTAAACCCTACTGAACTGGAAGACCAGTTGTGAGCCCGATCTCACCATCTCTTCTACCATCAATACCTGACCTCAGAAATGTTCTTTTGGCTGAATCAGTTAAAATTCCCACAAAGCAACTTCAAAATCTTGCAGAAAGCTGTGCCAGAAGACTGGAGGTGGTGTTACCCAGAACAGGTGGAGAGGCTCCAAATATTGGAATGGTTTTGGAATGGGATGACCAACAAGCTTCTCATTCTTTGATGGTCAGGTGTTCACAAACTATTGGTTGTATAGTGTAGTTTATGTTTTTGTGGCCTTTCTGGCATACAAATATAGTTATTAATGATCTTCAGATTTAAAGGTCAAAGGAGCAAGAAAGAGCGTCCCTTCGCTTTATACATGCCCATCTAAATTTTTAGATAACCCTTTTGTACAAAGAAAAAATTATCCTATTTTTTCCCCTAAGTGCTTTTTTTTAAACAAAAGGGGGAAGCCTCTCTCCTTCTTGTAATGGGAGTGCAGAGCACCCTGGATACCTAAGTCACGTATTCCAGGGAGCATCGGGCTGCTCCTTCTGCACATGCCTGATTTAGAGCATGCTCAGAAGCAGCTTTCCCAGCAATAGGGTGACATATCCTCCTTAATTTACAGGAAAATACATCACCTGACTTCCCTGCTGCAAGACCAGGTTATGTAGGCAGAAGAAGGAAGAAGACAGAAGAAGATTGCACGCCAAGACGAAGGAATAATTCAGGATGGTGCAAGACTGAACCATACCAGGTGTGGACGGATCAGGGGCTCAGCGGTAGTAAGGGTAAGTATCATTTTTTATTTCATTGAAAGTTCCACTTTAAGTTAAAGTGAATCTAAACTACATTTTTACTTTACATAAAAAAGGAAGGCAAGCCTTTTATTAAAAGTACTGCAACAACCTTTTCTTTAACAAAAAAAAAAAATAGGTGAAGCTCTTCCATTTTGTCTGACTGAAGAATGGAATCACAGAGCCACCTAGAATACCTACGCATATGCATTTTGGGAGGCTCTTGGCTGCTCCTTGAAGGGGCATTTTTCTATATTGAGGGGAAAGAGATGACAATTTCATGCATGCGCAGTGAGATCAGCACTCTTTTTTTTCCCCTTTACTGTGGCTACATCATCCAATCTCGTGCCTGCGTATTGCGAGATTAGGTGTTTCAGCCAGAAGAAGCATGAAGACGGGGTAAAACAGTGGCACCCGGCGCTTCCTGCGCACCCGGACAAATGAGAATTATATGACGGTGTGGGACCTGATCAAAGACTTCTCAAGTGGGATCGAGGGATCTGCGGAATTAAAGGTGATTTTTTTTATGTTCACTTTAGTTCTGCTTTAATAACTTTTACACATAAATCTAAAAAAAATGTTTTTTAAATTTTGTTTAACGGAAACCAAAGATACCTTAAGTGGTATTTTTGTGAGCTGTCTACAGCATGCATCGTGCACAAACAATCCGTCTTTTATACCTGGGTACATTTCACAGCAGCTCTATTTTTCCCCCTAAAGACAGATCCCGAAATTATGCCTAAAATCCATGTAATTGTTTTCTTTGAAGGTTTAGCCTCTCTAACTGGTAAAAGAGAGCACTGATACGTCCTAAAAAGGCTCAACAATCAAACCGCTGTGATTGATTTCACTTGAAATTCAAACGCAGAGAAAAAGAAGTTTAATGTTCTTTTGAAACACTGCCTACTCATAATGATGATATTTAATCAGCTGCCAGACAAATTAGACCCAATCGGGACTCCCCACAGGAAAACATGAACAAGAAACCAGACAAATTTACTTTTTTTGATTATTGCATTTCTAAATTTGCACTCCGAAGTGGAACAGGAGAAAAGAAAAAAAAAATCACCCTTCAAATTGCACCTAGGCTTTGGACAGAAAAATAATTTGACTTGTCAGTCACAAAAAAGATGAAAAAAAATCAAAAACAATATTGAGAGCAGATGGGCTGACAATGAATATGTAAATTTGTCATGTCAGTGCGTTGGGTCCTGGATTGACATTGTGCTAAGAAAACTTTAACCCAATTTTCTGCTCTGTCAGTCTAGGTTATGGAAACAGCAGTGGACTCCGGCAACACGCACCTAGAAGATCAAAATTTTCAGTGTGTCAGAATCGGAGGTCCACCATCCCAACAATTAAAGACCCGAGTGACATTTGGAAATGACAAAGCTTTGTTTTGGGGTAAATTGATAGCATGGCAGACAATCAATTTGTAGATTGCTTAGCTGCCATTTAAAGATTTTCTTGGCTATTTTGTTGTCTTCCAGGGATGGCTTTTGAAATAAAAAAAAAGATATGAAGCAGAGGCCCCAACTGCACAGCAATTCAGCTTTCTGCACCCACTGCCGTTATGTCAGGGCAATTGTACAGTTTAAATTCCCGTTCCATAAATCAGAAAATACGTTTACTTCCACACACCTGTCCTCGGTTCGGCCCGGCACCGTCCTTTATTGTTCCATCGTCCTGGCATAGCACTGGGAGCCTCTATCTACTTCCATCTTTTTTTCATCTAGCTATGTCACCAGGTCTCGCACTGCGCAGGCCTGATATATCATCCTGTAAATGAAGAAAAAAAGTGCCGAGCTTATCGCGCATGTGTGAGCTCCTTTTTGGGCTCCAATCTTTGCATGCGCAGAAGGAGCAACCCGAAACGTTCCATGATATGTGACCGTGGGTGTCCCAGGAGGCTCTGAGCTCACATTCATTCTTTACTGCCACAACGTTGAAGACTGAATAGGAGAATCTTCCTCTTTCTTTTTTTTTTAAAAAAAAGCACAAAAAACACCCTTATGAATAAAGTAAACATTTTGGAGATAGGTCTGCTTTAAACAGGCCTTGCTGTCTTCATTGTCCATACCCATAAAACTAAAGCTAAAACTAAACCATAAACTAAAGCCCTCCAACATCTGAAAAACTATTGCCTTATGCTATATTCATTCTATTATTTTATTTCACTTACCTGTGTTTATTACTGCAGATCACCTGATGCTACCACTTAAAGTGGAACTAAACTTAGGATCACAGGTCGCCATCATCTTTCTTCTTCCTAGATATTTATATTTATATTTAAATTTATAGATATTCAGTTATTTTGATCTGCCTGCACATGCACAGATCAGAAACATTTGACAACTCGGTGGCGGTCAGGCAGGTAAGAAAAGTTTTTGTAAAATGGACATTGCCTGACCTTTTCTACAATAACCAGGTACCTGAATCGCTTATGTTCAAAGTGTGACTTTACTTCCACTTTAGTAACCAAGAAAATAACCAATAGGCATGGCAACATCCTTTCTTGTGACTGGAGTCTTTGTGTCAAAATCAAAAATCCACCCATTACCATAGCAAAAAATCTCTGTGTTTTGTTAATTGGAGCAGACCCATGTGACAAATTCACTAAAATACCCTTTGATAGGTGATAGAAATGATAGGTGCAAGAAATGTGTGTAAGGGTTCATTCCCACTAATGTGTTGGGTCAATGCTCATGAACACAAGGCATTGCATTGCACATGGGCTTGGTTGATATTGATTGTTAATGGAACTCCACAATCACCCCATCAATGCACTACAATAGGACAATGCACTACAATAGGATGTGTTGATGTGTGGTAGACTTTGCAATATGCAGCAAGCTCTAATTTAATGTAGAATATAATGTGTTGGGAATCTATTGAAATAAATGGACTGCCCTAATGTAATGCCCACCAAATGTGCTGTGTTTTTCCCAACGCAGTGCACTGCCATAGAGATATCGGACCCTAATTTATCTTATCGTTGCCGCTTCATTCTCATATCCACCTAGCAGCTGGCTTTATCACCTGTGCAAATACATCTTTCTCAAATGCCCATGCTCATTAGTTTAAATAGCTTAACCCACTGGAAGGTTTAAAAGAGCTTTTTTAAAAAACATAGAAGTGATATTTATGCAGCTCTTGAGGGCAGGCTCTGGAGGTCAGAACATAGTCATGCCAGTTCATTTTGTGGACACCAGACATGAAATCATGAGAAGAATGGTCTCATACCATATTCCAAAACCTCATCCAGGGGGTGACCAAGGAAAACCTTTGTTACAAAGAAAATCTTTCTTATAGACTTTGTAAAGGGTTGCATCAAAGAGCCTTAATACATTTCTTCTTCCCATGCTTTTGTTTGAACATTTGGAGCATTTCCGTGAAACTCTGCCATTGACATGTAATCTGTCTTGGTTCGACCCATTTCAGGTTTGGCAAATATTCTTACTTAAGCCAGGCAAAGAATATATTAAAATGTAGCCCAATATTAAGGTGCATTGGAAGCAACATTTCCATTGGCTGGTGTTCAGGGGTACAGAAGGCCCTTGCTACCCCAACCAATAGGAACAATACCCACTGCTGACCTTCCAGCCAGTGTTTACACCACACCATTACCCGGGCCTTACAGCTAGTGTTTACCTTGACAGTCACTTATAAGTCCTTTTAAATTCCACAGAAGGAAATAGTAGTTTCATATCGGAAGTTTGAGTCAAGCCCAAAGTGGAATCAAACTCGAACCTCATATATACAAGATTCTTGGATTAAGCACTCTATGGAACTCCGGAGAAGGGTTTCCTAACAGGTTAGAGTTGGGCTTAAGCTACCCAAATTTTACACTGGACTGGCACTGGTATTGCGTTGACATTATTCCATACACCAACCCAATAATTTGACCAATATTTTTTGTATAACTGTGGGCCGGACATTGGGTTGCGTGCACTCTGCCTACATAGCTTCAGCTCACAAATGTCGCCCCTCCCTATTGCCGAAGGTTAGGTAGCTCAGAGGATGTGTTCAGTGACGTCTGCTGAAACCTTAGCATTGTTTAATGTTGACCTCAAGCCTTGGTCATCGTTCACTGACTGCACGTTTCTCTCCGGGCCAAATACTTTGAGGTCTTTGTAATAAAACAGTACAGCTGGAAAAATCTTGTCATTGTCTGCCTGCAGATTGCAGCAACTTGGCACCAAAGAGGTTACAGCGAGGCTGCTTGCCCATCCCTGTAGATACGGTTTTAATGAGGCCAGCTGTTCCAGAGAGACAAAAAAGAGAAATCGAAATGTGGGGGATTAGAGGCGGAATCACGTGACTAGGCCTTTGAACGCCATTTGCAGCCTGGTTCTCATTCAGCGCCGCGCTCCCCATCGTTGCCAGCACGACAAATAAGGCCCTTCGTTTGCGGAATTAGAAGCTGCTAATTGCCCACTTCATCTCACTGAAATACGCAATTTGCTTGCTTGAAAGTCCAATTTATAGACCTGTGCCGTTCGCATGTGGTGTGCCTGCAGCCAGCTCTGAAATCTCATTTGGCCGGCGCGGTGGGGGCCGCCGGAGCGCGCAGCAGCTGCGAATGTTCTACATCCCTAATTGGTCGGGGATTGAGTTGTCCACTCCTGTGACATTTACTAATGAAAGTGGCTCCAAGGGACGATCCTATATCATCAGGTGGCACTGATCCGATGGAGCTTTCATCTGCGTTATTTTTATCATATTTAAATCCATCTATAAATGTAACGCATATCACAGAAACTTCCCAGAGGTGAGAAGAGAGAGCGGAATCAAAGCTCGGGAAAATCACTGACATGACCAGAAGAATATTCATGGCATTTGCTGCAAATACAATGCTTTGGTTGAGCAGAAAATAGCTGCTGGTATAGCAAATGTCCCAATTTAAAGGGGGGAAAAATAATATATAGTTATCTGGATAAATAAATTCATTACACTTTGGGGTCTTTTTTAAAGTAGTGAATCTGATATTCACTGACACATTCCCTGGTGCAGAATAAATTACTACTATTGAAACACATGGACCTGGAAGATTCTCTGTGGCCAATTATAGGAGAACCAACAAAAGTGGGTGATGTTTACCATCAAAGCTCTTTTTCTTCTCTATATTTGCCATATCAGTTTGGCTGCATTCCACATTGGCGGCTTCCTTATTGAATGCAGCTTTGCCCCCCCCCATTGATCAAGTGTGCTTTACTTATCATTGTTCGCTCCCCACCCCCTGATCCCTTTATAAAATAGCACCCTTGCTTTTTGATAGTAGCCCTGGTTGTCTTCTCCATGCAATCAGTATTACACCCTCATGGCTCATGCAGCAGCCCCTCCCGCTCTTCTCTCTTGCCCAGTGTTGCACTCCCTTCACATAGCAATTGTTTGTTTTATCGTGTGAACTGAGATTAGCCAATGTGCTTTAAAGTAAACTGGAGATGAGTGAATATACTTCAATATACTTCAAAGGTAGTAGATATGGGTGAACTTGCAGATACATCCGTTTATTACAGGATGTCATTCTCAATGAATCCACTAGGTGATGTAGTGTTTATTTTGCTTCAAAGGTATAAAAATGGACACATGCATTTTGAATGAAAACACACCGCCTAGTGGACAATTTTCAAAATGACACTTACTGTACATTGGCCCATGTCTATTTAATAACGTTCACATACATTAACATTTGCCCATTTCTATTTTTCAGATAGGTTTGCACATTTTAATTTGCATAGAACTATAAGGAAAGCACTTTTATTGAATAAATTGCTGTGCAAATTGGTAATAAGTATACCCCAAAGGCTGGAAAAGACTCAGACACAAGATACACACAGTCAGAGGACACCAGTGGTTGAAGCCAACAAAAGCAGCCAAAGCAGGCACATGCAGTTGGGGCACAAAAAAAGCACAATAACCACACAGCCAGAGCAAAGGATATGACAGTGAAAAAGCATGGAAGCAAAGCAAATGCACACAATTAAAGATCAAGAAAGGGTGCATATTGCTAATAATAATAATATTCAGGAAAACTAAGGGGTAAGCTTGCCAGTATGCAATGAAGTTATACAGTGAAAATGCCTTTTGGGGGCCCAAGTGGATGAGTTCTCTTTTAAGACATGTCACAGAGCACGTTTATAGCAATAAAAAATTTCCATTAAAAAAATTACAAAATTTCCACCTTTGCGGCTCAAACTCTATCACACTTCCTGCCGTGGGGGTCGTTCATGGAAAGGTTCTCTTTTCCCCATCCTCATGTTTGCAAAAGCTTCATAAGAAATTAACAGAGAACAGAAATAACACAAAGCACGGCACACAGGGGAAATTACTGTGACACAGTCAGTGTTTTCTCTCTTTGTTGATTCTTTTAGTTGGAGGTTTCACGTTAGCAGTCCACCGCCAGCGAACAAGCTTTGCACAGCGTCATGTCACCATCTCTGGGCCGTGCCGTCTGGAAAGGAAAGGGCCCATAGGGTTGGTTTGGAAGTGACCTTGATTGCATGCTCATAATTCTCTGTAATGCATCAATAAAAGTGAGGTGGCACTGGAAGGAGCTACTGCGGGAGAACTCACAGAGGAACAAGATTTGCTGGTGGGTGGTGCACAGTATACTTGCTGATTATGGCACATACTTACCTGGTGTAGCCACCTGCCATTGGCATCTCTTTCCCCTTGGTGGAGAAAATGCCCCTTCTGCACATGCCTGAGATTGGCCATGCACAGAAGGAGCAGCCAGAGCCTCCCAGGATGCGTGACATAA
>NC_092858.1:172149031-172151934 GCF_032062135.1 Pyxicephalus adspersus
ACTCTGTGTCATTCAAATTCCCCTTCTGATCACTCTGTGTCATTCAAATTCCCCTTCTGATCACTCTGTGCTTTTTTTCCACTGTACGGCAGTTAGGACAGGGAACAGCAGGGGGCGCTGTGCCGACTTCTTTCACTGCAGCCAGGAGGAGACACGCTGCTGCCAGAGAGGAGAGGAGACACACGCAGGATCGGGTATCGGGTGAGTATCCTTTTTTAATTATTTTATAACACATTTGTCGTATAGGACGCACCAACTTTCCCCCCCCCAGTTTTCGGGAAGAATAGGTGCATCTTATACGGCAAAAAAATACGGTACCTGGTCCTATCAGCATCCTCCAGTGTCCTTCCATCCTCTGGCTGCATCCTCTTCCTCAATCTGTCCCCCGACCAGTGCACTGATGTTCCCTTAAAGGTCCCAGTGACGTAGGTGCGTTCGGCCGTCGGTGGGGGCTCGGCGGGAATTTGAAATTATTTTGTATTGCATTCAATACAAAATAACTGTATTGAACGCATTACACTGGATTTATGTTTAAAAACGGTACATTGTCTTTCATGAAAATGTATTTTACAGTATATTATAATAGTATGAGTATAATAGTTTGAAATACAAAATCATGTCAAAGTTTATTATTACATTTATTTTTTTTTAATTTATTTAGCTTATTATTTTGACATGATTTTGTATTTCAAACTATTATACTCTTACTATTATAATATACTGTAAAAAACATTTTCATGAAAGACAATGTACTGCATTTAGACATATAAAAGGAGGTTAATACAAGGAGGCCCAGGAGGTTAATTCCCAGAAATGTCCCTGGATTTAAACCTTTTGGGATTCTCACCCTGAAGCGGTTTCTACACTTAATTCAGCAGTCTTTAAAACAAATTTGCACGCAGTTTGCCAAGTGCCCCGTAGTCAAAATGTTTTTGTTTTTCTTTGGTAATTATATGGAGCGCTTTGTTGTCTGACGATATATTAAAAAGCGAGACGCAATAACTGTCGCAGTGCATACATCTTCATTCTGCTCATCTCCAGCCTAACGGAGCAAAGCGTTATTATCCCCGGCCTGCCAAAGAGCCGGCACCAGCCACCTGGGACCCAAAGGACGGAGAGGATTAGAGGAGGCTGGGTGTGAAAGTCAAGTCCTTGAATCCGCAAGTCTTTCTAACACCGCTCATCACAACTTCATACAAGGGTAGAGTTGTAGTGGCAAGAAAAAGTGAAAGAGAACTCTAAAGGGTAAACCTTCGGCCTTTTTGTAATATATTATCACCTATAAAAAAATAGCGTTTTTCCAGTGCGGACGCGTCCTTCTAAACAATATTGTTTTAGAAAAACATTTTATAAAATCCCGAAACAAACTTACAATTACGAAATCGTTACATATACCATGGAGTTGTAAATTAGACGGGCCCGGCCGCACGGATTGCTCTAATATTAAGTTACCCCGACCACAATTACATAAAAAAAAATATAATATTGTCATCAAATTGGCTTGGGACAGGATGGGGGAATAGAGTTGGGATGTCAAGGGATCATATGGAAAAAAGTGAAAATAAAATCAGTGAATAGAATATTGTTACTATAGGTGACATGGGATGGTATAGAAACATTTTCAAAAGGAAATCAAATGATGTGAATATAGTATTGTCACCAAATTTGCTGGGCTGGGGGGAGGATTGTCAAGGGAGTCTATGGAAAAATAGCTCAAGTGAAAAATGCTAGTAAATTTAATATTTAGGAGGAGGGGGACCAAAGGATCTGTAAACATGCCCAAAGTGAAAAAGCCTATAAATATGGTATTGTCACCAAAAAGCCTTGGGAAAAGGTGTCAAGGAACCCTATGAAAATATACCCCAGGTGAAAAAGACTATGAATATAGTATCACAACCAAACGGTTGTCAAGGGATCTTAAGGAAACATGGCTCAAGTGAAAAAAGCTAGTGAATATAGTATTATCACCAAACTGGCTATGGGGGAAGGGGAGTTGACAAGGAATCCTTTAAAAACACGTCCTACGTGAAAGAAACAGTCATTAAAGCACAATGTCGTCCCAATGGCTGAAGGGAGCTGTCTATAATCCTGTGGAAACATGGCCCAAGTGAAAGAAATTTAAACAATGTATTTTTTTTCATTTTCAGACACGGATGAGATGGAAGTGCTGTTGTTAAAAGAGCAACCTAAACTTTTTAAAGGGGATTTTTTTAGCAGGTAAATCTGCATGCTTGCCGAATATGGTTAGAATTAGGTATTGGACAGTTATTTTTACAATTAAAGCCATTTATTATATTCATATTCACACACATCATAGAATTCTGGGTCGGATATATTTTATATTAAATATTATATATTTATAAAGTGACCCAACCAGATTGTTCTTGCTTGGAGTATGAAATGTTGCATCATGTCTGAAGTCCCTAATGATAAGAAAATGTTTTTTCCTAATGCCACCTACAGAGACATCCACATTTACTTTCTATATTAGATTTATTCCTATTAATGAGGCACAGAGCTAAATGAAGCTCATATAACACATTGGCAATGTATGGTGATCACATGATCATAGCATACAAAGGTTACCAATAATGAAACCTCATATTGGAATGATCAATAGATGCAGAGTTACAGAAAAAAATAATATGCAAATGTTGTGTTTTCTTGTAAAGATTGAACTTTATCCTTTGCCCTCTCACCCAGCTTTACTTTATTATTATTATACTGCATCCAAAAAGTTATTAATGATTCATACTCTGAATGGTCTAAGGGTATTATATTATATCTATTACTGTTTAACATCTTTATAAATGATATAGAGTTTGGGATTTCTGTGTTTGCAGATGACACCAAACTTTGTAATGGAATTAAGTCCATACAGGATGTCTATAATCTACAAGCAG
>NC_092858.1:172152342-172193662 GCF_032062135.1 Pyxicephalus adspersus
AGGAATGGAGGAGCTCCGCTATGAGGGGAGATTAGCTGAACTGAATCTATTCTCCCTTGAGAAGAGACGTATAAGGGGGGATATGATCACCCTGTATAAATATATAAATGGTCCATATAGAGAACTGTCTTCCCCATTATTCACTTTGAGATCATTACAAAGCACAAGGGGGCGCTCTCTAAGTCTGGAGGAAAAGAAGTTTAAGCTCCGGATAAGGAAGGGATTCTTCACTGTAAGGTCTGTGAAAATGTGGAATCGGCTCCCACAGGAAGTAGTTTCAGTAACTACTATAGATTGCTTTAGGAAAAAGCTGGATGTTTTTCTAGAAGCACAGAATATATCTGGGTATTAGATCTTTAAAGTAAAAATAACAGTGACTGTTGGTCCAGGGAACATCCGATTGCCCCATGGAATCAGGAAGGAATTGTTTTCCCCTGTTAAAGCAAATTGTACCTTCTTCTGGATCAACTATGTCTTATAGGGTTTTATATCTGGGATATGTTTCTTTCCCTAGTGGTTGATCTTGATGGACTTATATCTTTTTTCAACCTAACCTACTATGTAACTGTGTGGTATTATTAGGAGCATTGCCGTGTCCCAATCATTTTTTCCTATCCAGGCACCACACAGCTCAGAGTACCTGGGAGATGCCACCTTAATCCAAACATTACACAAACCATTCAACAGAACAATTGCTTTAGATACTGGAAGCAGATGATCTGAGGTTTTGGCAATTTCCTAGTACTTGCTGAGGCTAATGAATGCCCAAACAGGGCAAATCACAATGAGCTTGGATTATTAACGCTCTCCAAGACTGGAGAAGAAAGACTGTCACAACAGAACCTGGGTGATCCAGAAATCTTGGAATGGATTTTATAAAAGTAATGTCATATTAGTTGGCCATGTTTTAAATTGTGAACCAGATCAATTGCAGGTTTGCCCACGTTCTTCCATGATAGTCTATTTTCTCCAGTCTTGGGGAGCTTTAACTAATCAAACCCAACATCTCTACAAAGCTGCTCCACCCAACACCATCACCACCTTATAGTCTGCTTACCAGTGAATACGTTTCATTTTATTCTTGTTCCAGGGACAATTAAAGAGTGTGAATGTTCATAAACTTTAGATCCTTCGAGAAGGAGATTAGCCTCCCATAGACTTCACTGAGGTTTGGCTTCGGGTTTGGTGAATGTTGTAGTATTTTGGCCAAACCTGAAGTCCAACATCAATGAAATGTATGGAAGGCAAAACTTCTACTTGAAGGATCAAAAGTTTAAAAACATTCAGGGTAATTTCACTTTTGTGTGAATTGGGCCTGATTTATTAAAGCTCCCCAAGGTTGGTCCAGCAAACCTGGAACAGATTTGGTCTAGGATTCAAAACATTTGCTAGCAAATAGCAAATGCCTTTGAAGAAATCTATTCCAGGTTTGCTGGATCACCCAGCTTCACTGATGAAAGTGTATCCTCTCCAGCCTCGGAGAGTTTAAATAAATCAGGCCCAATGTTCTTGGCATATGTTACTGAGAGAGAAGTCCAAATGGATGAAACAGATCCAAATATTTAGAAAATCTCTCAAAGTTTGGGTTTCGGTATAAGTTTTCCGAAGTGCCAAGCGCCAAATAACAGACGTTTGATTCAATCTACAACAAAATGGACTGTTAACCTCATAACGTGTGCAGCCCAGAGACTCGCTCTTCAATACACGCTGCATAAGCCCTTCTTACTTTAGCCCACTAATTTCCCCCTTTAAAAAAATACCACCAACTTTTTGGGGAAAAATGGCTTTGCAGACATTTATTATCAAAAGCAAACATTTAATAACCCAAATAAACTAACTTAATTGACCATATGTAAATATATCAATACACATAACATTGTATAGTCAGGGTGCAAGTATTCAAAGGCACTAACACTACCAGAGGGGTCTGCAACCTACATGATATTATTGTCCCAGCTGCCCTACACTATCTCGGGAATGAATATTAATTCCTACAGCCCCTCAACCATGAACATCTCCTTTTTGGGGACCAGCACCTCCTTACTTAATGACTTACAGGGCTCCCACACCATAGATTGGTTAACCCACAAGAGCACCCAAAATACTGCCCTCAAGGGCACCCAAAATACTGCCCTCAAGGAACCCAAATTGCCAACCAAAATAAGAATAGAGCGAAACTTTCTCCCTTAACGCACATCCCCCTATTTCCTGCATCCTGACCTTCCCTTATCTTCACTCTATTCCCCCTTTTTCACTACAGCAAATACCTTTCCATGATCACCCCCGGATTACCCCCCCCCTTCTCTTTTAACCCCTCACTTGCTCTCCCTGTGCCCCCTGCCTACATTCCACTATGTTCCATTCATGACTAGCCTTTCTTTGCTAGTGATAACTCAAAATTTTGGATTTTCCTTGACTTTAGGACCCAACAATGGCCACCTAAATTAATGGAGAGGGTGAAACTCTCTATCGGAGATCCAGGCAACAATGAAATATCTGAAGAAGGTTCTAACCCCTCACCGTCTTATTCAAAATTAAAAAAATATTAAAAAAATAGAACAAGGCATTTTTAGCATCATCAACTGTTGCCCATTGGATTTTTTTAAATTAACTTTAACGTTCTACTTTGAAAAGTTTGGAAACTGTTGTTCTTAGATCTAAAGTGTGAACACCTCAATCCTACATCTTCTCTTACCGTTTGGTTGACCAGTATGGTGTCCCAATGCTTTGGCCATTCAAACTTGGCTGTTTGGCTTAGTTATCAAGCAAACGCAGATCGTAAATTCAGGCAAATTTAAATTGCAAATTGTTGGCAGCACAAAATCCCTACAAGTGACCTCTTTCCACAATCTCATCATCTCTCATGAATCTCCCTACAACTTCTTGTAAAGTTTGACTTTTTTGGATCCCAGTACCCAAGTGTGCGTCAAATTTATTTTCCCACATTAAAAACCCTCTCTTAAATAGTGGCGGCACAATTTTATTTTCCAAATATTTAATTAAAAGGACATGACACGAAGGCAATCAAGCTGTATAATAAGCACAGTCTATGTAATTATTTGACTGGAGATTATCATGGGTAGCCATGGTTAATCTAGATATTTCAAATCTCATTATCTGGGAAAGTCTGGGCCTCTGGGGAGAGCTGTCGGGGACAGAACAATGTACCTTAATTTAAAACTAAGTAATTATTTTACTTTTTGTATGTATAACGGTTGCTGGATAGAATGTTCTCCAGTTACATACAAAGCGCTACAGAGACTAGGTAGCAGAGTGGAAATGGAGTACTTAGCCCTCTCCATATTCCATGCAGTCTACTGTCATTCAGGAGGAACATTTTTCACTTTGATGGCCATTGTGGACATTGCACTCAGCTAAATGCAATCTGTCAGGTTGACAGCAGTTGATTTGAGTTATAAAATACTTATTTTTATCATTTATCCAGCTGCATTGTTTAAAGAGGAGCTGGGGAGGTTTGGAAAATATGAGCAGTTAATAAATGTTTTTTTTTTCCTGTAAAAAAGGATAAAAATTAATGATGCTATGTGGAGTATTTTTTGTCACAAGAATGATCTTGGATAGCTAATGCAAATCTTCAGCCAAACTTTTCTTTATTTATTTATTTTTTTATAGAGAAGAGAAGGGTTAAAGACCTTTTTAGGAGGTTGCACCTGCAGCAGAATCCTGTGGCCCACCGTGGGTCTGAAATGGCCCTTAGTGTGCAAAGGAAGAGGTGGCACCTCTGGTGGGTGAAGCTTGCATTTTCCAAAAACCAGACCAAATCAGCAAAAGATTGGATGATATTTGCAGATACCTGAATTTACTATTATGTATTAGTAAAGGTAAATTTGACTGCATAGATACTCCGTGGAAAGGAAATGTAAAACGATAATTAAGCGTTATTACGGGGTATTTTAAAAGCGTTACAAAGTTAGGATTATTTTTGTCATTGAAAATAATTTTTCACAATCCTTTCCATGACAAAAGACTGAAAGATGCATGAGCGGATGCTATACATACAGCGCCATTCTGCTCCATGGAGAGAAGAGGAGGGAGAATGAGTGAGAAGCACCCTGTTGCGCTCTCCCCCCTTCACTTATATTGCGACTGTTCCTCCCGACTGATCCACGTACGAAGACGGGCGAGTGCTGCACACACATCAGATCCTCGTCGGATACTAGCCGTAAGGCAAAAATTGTACGAGAGTCATCAGCCCACTGTTGACAGGCATTGGGCTCTTCCAGATCCTTGGTACCCAGCAGGTAACATTGGAAAGGAATATGTTTTATGCAAGGAAAGATCGGTCCAGGCAGCAAACAACCACATGTCACCACCAGGAGATTAAATATTATAAATGCTACAACAGGCAACTAGTGCCTGGGAGCCAATATGTTATAAAGGATCACCAGCCAATGGCAGACCAGTAGTCAATGGCAGGGCAAAATCATAGCCAGGAACTAAAGGACTAAAGCAGAGGACATGCGCTAGAATCCCCTTTAGCTATACACAGTTCCAGAGCAAGGGATACTGAGAGAACATTCACAGCTAAAGGGGAATAGGGGATGCTGCACGCTGCAGAGCAGAGAACAGATAGCAGAGGACAGATAGCTAATTGCTCGATCTCGTTTCCTGCTGCAAATGTCGACGTCGAAGGGAATAAACATTGCGGTTAAAAAATGCATTTTGCATAAAAAGGGAACAAAAATAAACCCAACAGTCTTCTGTTTTTTCTACACTTGATCTTCCTATCATTATCTTAACCAAAGCAGGGTTAGAGATGAAGAAATCGTGTCTTGTCCCTTACTAGAGTTAAGGGTCAATTCCTTGGGTATATAAGTGTTTGGCATGGTTTACCTTTTGTCACTATGTTGCCTTGAAGAAGTGACCCTGCCCAGCCCGGAAACGTTGGCTTTTTAACATCTTGAGAGTATGTTTTTACAATAGAGCAAGAAACCTGTATTGTGGAATGCTGGGGACTTTGTCCTGTTTCCATGAGTTTCACTCTTTTTCCATTGCAAGGTCTGTTTGCTATAAGGAGTGCATTCCTATCATATTTTGTCCGATGTTATGCACCACATTACTATTATCTTAGGGGGGCCGATTGGGATAATGAATCTGCCTGAAGAGGAAACAGAAAGCAGTAACAACCTGACTTGTTTTCTAAAAATGTTTTGGCTACAAAAGCTCTTTATCATAGAACTGCAGCTGGTTATTCAGCAATAGTAAATTGACAATGCTCATCCTTTACATCTTGACATTAGCAAGTATGAATTATATCAACCGCCCCATACACCAGCATGATTTGGTCATAATGCCCTCTTTGCTCTGCAAAACCACTATCTGCTGATAAGCTACTTATGTCAGTGGAAGCAACGTACATTAAGAACAAAATAGGCAGATTTTTCCCCCATGAAAAAAAATTGTGTTACAATGCAAAGAACAGGCTGACAGCACAAAAAGTAGACTGATAGAATGATAAAAAATATACTTGAGCTGCTTCTCCATTTACTGTCCAGCCATAGGCTGGGTGAACGACAAGACCTGTGTAAGTCATTAGCCCAGCATTAATGCTTGCTAGATGCCAATCTCCCAATCAAACGCAGCGCTATTTATTTTCAATACCAAACCTCTGCCCAGCCTCGGGAGGCTAGTTGCACCACCCTAGAATACAGTTGCCCCCTGACTTCTGTGGGCTAGGGATGGCATCTGGGGAAGGACGGAAAGAGGACCAGGAACCCACAGATAATACAGTACCAAGATTCCAACAAAGACAAGTCCAGAATACAGAGCCTGGTCATTCACAGGTAATCCCTCCACCAGCCGAGGTATCCAGGGGTAAAGTAAAAGCAGAATCAAACAAAGGTAATTCCAGGCAGCATACAATCAAAGAGTCAGAAATAGGCAATCAGCAACAATAAATTCAACAAAAAAAAGCACCAGCGGCAGGTCAACAAAGCGTAAAGCTCCAACAGGTAACGGATGACTACGAGCAGAAAGGCTATAAAGTCCCAGCAGCCAATGGAGGGCAGGATGATGCCAGGGACTAATCCTCTAAAATCCCTTTCAGTTGTGCACACCCTCAGAGTATGTGCTGGGGATGCCAAAATCTCAGGCTGCACGGCTAAAGGAAAGCCTTTGGCCTGTTGCTTGTTGAAATAAGGCTAACCATTGATATGTATGGTCAGCTAATGCCCCATGGACCATTAAATGCACCTGCCCTATGAACCTGAAGAGTTTTACCGGAAAGTGAAATGTCCATTTCCCGGTGCTGACCTTGACCGAAGAGTGGTCACTCACCAGTTTAATATTTGGTGCAACCAGAATTATAAAATCATAGAAGCACCCCCGAGGTAGGCTGAACTAGAATGATTTTAGGACCACCAGCACCTAAAAATAATTAAGCCAAAGTAAAGGTTAAATATTTTTCTGACTAAGGTGCATGTATTTCAGAAAGCCGCCAGAAGAGAATTTAACTGTGACTCTAAGAAAGCTTGGTAAAATCTGAAGAAATGTTGTCCTCAACTTTTGATGGGCATAATTATTTTTCCATTTCATTTTCAAAAGGTTAATGGAAGAAAGAAAGGAGGTGACATGTAAATTATAATCAGGGGCACCTTGATACTTCGCAGTTCATGACATCTGACCTCTTCTCATTTCTCGAGTATATGCCATGTTCCACTAGATGTATGTGTGGAAGATCAGTGAAGGTTAAGTGAATGTGAGTGGCAGGCAGAGGAAAAAAAAATTGCTCTTCTTTGACAGCACTTCCATGTAACCCATGTTTCTGCCCTCCTAGCCAGCAGAGGTCCCGGCACGTGCAAATTAACTTTCAAAGAGCTGTAGGTGAAAACGCCAAAGTGAGAAAAGTCTCATTGCGATCATGTGAGTCGCTCAGAGACCTGACAAGGAGCAAAGGACAATGCCGTCTGAATGTGTTTGAATCTATTTACAGGAGAAGGCATCAAAAAGCCTCAAATCATTGGTACAACAGTTTGAAATCTCTTCTTGGCTCTTTTATTCAACTTCTAGAAAAAAATATTTCAGACAAAAATTACAAATACAGAATTAAATGGGTTATAAAATTCAGGACATACATGAACATTTCCCCATATTTTTTACCTTTTAAATGCCCCAAGTACAGAAAAATACCAGTTGGTGTGCCAGAAATCCAGTAAGTTGCCAACCCGAATTTGAATTGAAAGCCTAGCTTTTTTTACTCCAAGCAATTTTCAACCCTACCAGATGTTCTTCTGTTGGACAATAGAACATCTCGTATTATCCTAATGTCTATAACTTAACTTTTGAATAGTTGGAGGTTTAGAGGGTCCTTCAAAGCCAGGAGCCCAGGCAACCTTCTGGAGCCCAGGGAAATATGGCACTGTTGGCCCTGTTCTTCCCTGGGCTCATAGGCTTTTCCTCCTCCATCAAAGTCTGACCTAATAAAAAGAAATGTAATCCTTTGATTGGAGGATGAGGCCCCATTAAGAGAAGCAGTTGAAAATCACAGCTGATTCCCCCAGCCATCTCACTTCAACTGTTATGAAGTTGAATAAGGTTGAGTGTGGTCAAAGTTGAGAGGAGAAAAAGCAAGAAGGGAATATTTGCTTTCGGGGACCATACCTCAATACACCACAACTGCGCTGCTCAAACATTTGCACAAAATGGTCCTTTACTGTTCCCATTTAGTCGACAGGGAGCGGTTTAGAGTGTACTTGAGCACACTCTTCAGTGGAATGCTGAAGTCAGTTGCTGGGTTTCTGCAATTTAAAAAGGAAATATTATACTGTTGAACTTGTAAAACTTGATCAGAATCATATTAAGTAATTACATTTTTTGTTAACACAGGTATATGGACACTGATCAGTGTAGTGCACCATAAATATTAACCTGGAATGGAGGCAAAGTTCTCCAGAAGTAGGGACTTGATGTTTGCTGCAGAGAGGTTAAGGGTTTAGAGGTGGTTGAGACTGTTAAAGGCAAATTAATGCGGACAAGAATCCCACTGATACCTAGAGAAAAGGTTAAATTCCAGGTTCACTGAAGAGTGATTTCCACTTAATGGGAAGCTAGCCAGTCCAAAGAGGATAGTACAGGCAGACATACAGGGGAAAGGTTATTACTAAATTGCGGGACCCTTCAATCCCATCAATCAAGTTGCTGACTTGGTGGAGTGGGACCCTAAAATATGATCCTATTTTGCTGTATTTGACTAATAAAGTTATGCTTAACACAAGAACGGTCGGTTAAAAATACCAATTTACGGGCCAACCAGTAAACACATACAGTATGTATTTCATGTATTAGCTGAATGCCAGAAGTTATTTATTAGCAACTTGTAACAGATTTATTCAGAGCAGGTGGCAGAAATTTGACTTTGTACGCGACAATGGCAGTAAAGTTTCACAGCTGAGCTCAGAACTCCAAGCACACACCATAGATGGTCCTATACACTAGGCAATACCTGTATAAGGTGTTCTGTTCTTCACTGGAAGCTTAAGAATATCACATTTGTTAGCCTTGGTGTTTGACCCAATCCTACAAATTAGTGGCAGGCCTATAACCAGTCATGCAGAAAAACTTCTGCTGAGGGCCAAGCTACGATGATGCTAAAACCTGTCATCTTTCTTTCACAGCTAGCACTTTGCCCCTGTGGCCAGCATGTGGTTCATTTAGCCTTCAGCTAATGCTACAGTCAATACACTTTCTTCATCATTCAATGCATTAATTTGAGGTTTTTAGTAATATTTCACACCAGAGCACAAAGAATCCTGCAATTAAATTTTCACAGACATTCTGCAGCAACTTGAGGTGGAGCTGAACCAAGTCATCACTTGGTGCCGAAACCCAGACCTTCCAGTATGATCCTGAAACAAAACCACAGTCACTGGAAAAACTTCATCACCAAGAATCAAAAAAGTCCAAAAACAAAGCCATGCTCATCGTGTTTTGTGACATTATGGGGTTCATTTTGGCAGAATGGGTTCTATAAGGCTCAACAGGGACCTAACATTATTATAAGGAAGACAAAGCTGAGAGAAAGAGTGAGGAAATAAATAAATAAAAGAGAGTTATGATATCATTCTCATTATTTATTAGACAGACCTCAGACACCATGACCTGGATAAAAAAGGAATCTTCAAAAACTCAGCATTTAGAATCTTTAATGCTACCCAAATTTTGTTCCACCTGGGTCAAGATTCAGAATTAGGAACTTTTCTCATAAAAATGAAAGGTTAAGTCCTTTAAATGTATGTTGAAATATCCAACAAGAACTGATTTTGCATGATCAGGAAACAAGGGCAAATCACTGTCTGTCCCTATTATATATGCATAAATTTGGGGGACACCACAGCCATCAAACAGTTTGACTCACGGACAAATGGTCCATTTTAAAATCGTCATGCCAGGTGAAGTTTTAAGAGCCAATAATCATCGCTGATAACTTAATGTTTAATGAACAAAATTATTGTGATCAAGGAGTCACCATGGTTTGATAGGATACAGACTGTGCCAGGCAAATCTAATTAACTTTCTTAAGCAGTACGATGGACAAGGATGATTGGCTCGTTATGGGATATTTAGACACTGCTGAAGTCATTGAACACATTTTACCGTGTTGTCCGTATAATACATCAACTGAAATGGTAGAGGAGTCTTTAAATTAGATTTCTATCCACATTTATGACTTCTTGACCTTGGTTATGGAAAGTTTTGCCTATTGCTACTGGGTGCTGATGTTTTTTTCCTTCTCCATGACTTGGCCACAGGTAATAACGGGCCTTTATTCCTTCCTTACTTTTTTTTACTCTCCTAATTTTATAATGTAATTCAACATTACATTTACTACCTTGTGACATCGATTATGTCTAATTGAATGGAAGTAAAATGAATAAGCGGATTGGTTCTGTGACTGCAGCTTTGTAGATTTAATATGTATCTAATGTGGGTTAGGACATGAAATCTTGAGAATTAAAGTGTATTTAAGTCCAATTAAGGAACTAAACTTATTTGTTCCATTTAGTCTGTAAAATAAACCATTTAAAAGCATTCTGCTAAAGCAGACTTTCTCAAACTTTTTAACATGGGGGGAACCCTTGAAATCATTTTTAGCTTTTCTGGGAACCCCGGCTGTAATTTCTATATCTATTGCTCACAGTATTTTTGCATTGTGGTCATTGGGAGGAATGCCTCTTACATTCCTGGCCATTGTGTAGAATGTCACCCTTACAGATAGCCAATAAGATCATTGATGTCAGTTAATCTGACCTGAGAAGTCCAAAGTTGCTCATGGCTCAAGGAACCTCTAGCAACCTCAATTGGACCTCTGATTGAGAAACAAGGGTGCTTATCTATATTATTCCTCCTCTAAAAACACATACAGGGACCAGTATGCTGCAATATTTTACAAATTTGTTCTTTGCTAAGGATACACGTAGGACCTATTTATAATGATGTGGTAATCTGATAATAGATCCATTTTTTGTTCTCTACATTTTCACATATTTTTAAAAATGTTAAACTGTAACGTAGTCATCTGTTTAAATGGGTGATCCATATATTTTAACAGCAAGCCTTGGTTGGTACCGAAGCAACCAGCACTAGGTATCAATAAGGAAAAGCTGAGATGGACACTTGTCCACACTACAACTAGATTAATATTTCTAGGCACTCTAGTATTGACTAATGGGGCCTCCTAAATTTCTGACTTTCCCTTCATCAAAAGTGTCTGTTTTTCTAACTCCAAAGAGGGCCCTTACATGAAGATGGTGCTGTTCCTTGGCGCTGCAGCTATATTGCAAATTGTTTTCTAGTATGCATTTGCATAAAGTGAAAAAAAGAGAACACCTACACAAATAAAGGTCTACTTACACTGAATGGCCCATTCCCCTGTCTCCAGTCACTTTCTGTATGTTTGTGGAAAATGTAAAGTTAGAATTATTCTTAATTAAGGAATGTAGAAAGAAAAGAAGGGAGACCGTCTCTTTATAGCAACGCTGAGATAAAAATGTATGCTTTCGACTACAAGTGATAATTATGCATTGATTTATAACCTAGTTGGGCTATGTATAATCTAGGATTCAAAAAAATTATCAATTTATAAACTTAAGTTGTCATAAAGAGGCATTCTTCCTTTTTTTTCGTTCTACATGTTTTTAGAATTGTTGTTAGTAATCAAACTCTTCCACCCATGGAGCCTAGAAAAGGGTAATGTCACCATTCTTCCCGGTAGAGTCCTATGGAACACAAAGCAGGTTAAATCACACAAGAAGATGTTCCTGCAATGGCTTGGAGTGTTTC
This sequence comes from Pyxicephalus adspersus, assembly GCF_032062135.1. Lineage (NCBI taxonomy): Eukaryota > Metazoa > Chordata > Amphibia > Anura > Pyxicephalidae > Pyxicephalus > Pyxicephalus adspersus. The sequence continues at coordinate 172,163,641 of NC_092858.1, forward strand.
TCACATTTTTTTTTCTTGAGAAAGTTAATGGCGACCTAGCTGTTGTTCTGAAAAGAGAATAACAGGTTAAGAGATTGAAAGGGGGAGGACTTTAATTTTTAGGTAGGTGATAAATGCCCAGATGTGCTACACTGGCACTGACAATAATTATCATGCATATACTCCAGGTCAGCTTTGATACCTTTTGTAGAAGACATTGGTTAGCCTGAAGGGCCGGGATGACTTAAAATCGTTCAATTGTTGGTAAAGTAGGGTATCTGGTTCATCATTGTTATGTATAGGGTTGATATGTACTTCAATGGAAGCCATTTAGGAACAGTGAACATGACTTAATGCCTTATGCTGACCTGCATGGGACCTAGGAACACCCTGGTTTTACAAAGTTTTGGTTCCATCTTTCAGCAAGCCTGGTCAGCCCCCTATTTGGCACAAATTGTACATACACCAGTGGAAGGACAATAGCTGCTCTCGGTTTTATTAATTTTTAATATATAACTTATTATATAGTTGCATTGTTTTTTCAGGTTGTAAAAAGATGCAAATCCATCAAGTTCACCAATAAATATATATACTTTGCATATTCTTTAAATATATACCCACAATAATCCAAAGGCAGGCAAAAAAAATGTGTACAGCTTAGTCCCAATTGCTCCAGTAGGGGTGGAAAAATTCTTCCTGGTACAGTAATACAGTTGGATTTTCCTTAACTCAACATTTTCTAATGTTATAACTTGGTTGAGAAGTTGCGATGCACTATAGATTCATTTCTATCATTGTGTATTATATTCAATTTGTTTAAATTTAAATATTTTAAATATCTTTTATATGCTATTAATTAGCCAAAAAAATCATCTAAAGGGGACCGATCACTACATTTTTAATATTTTATAAAAGGGTGGCTGTGGAGGTAAGGGCTGTATGGGGAATGCATATGCCATGCGGGCTGCTCCTTCAGCACATTTCCAATCTTGGCTTTCCGGAAGCATACACAGTAAGATTGGCACATTTTGTTAATTTTTAGAAAGACCCGTCACCCAATCACACGCCTGCGCAGTGCGTGATCGCATAACATCTTGCTTAAGAATAAGAACCGAGAAGAAGATAGAAGATGGCCGTGCCGATGTCCAGTCCATGATGGGAAGAAGAAGGAAGACAGAATGGTGTGGGGCCTACTGGACTCCATTTGCAGAGGGATTGACTTTCCACCTATAAAGGTGTCATTTTTTTTTTTTACTGAAATTTCCACTTTAGGTGCCGACACAAGAAAAAAAAAAAAAAGGAAATTTCAGCTCTGCTTTAATGTTCTTCATAGAAGGTTGTATAAAATTATTTCAGGCAGAACAATCAGTTTCAATTGTTTGTGGATATCCATCTTTTTATCTTGTGCTCTGATTCCAATAACTGAAAAAAAATATAAAATACTTTTTTAGCATTGTATCAGACCGTTAAAAGTGACCTATAAACTCACACATAGTTTTGTAGAATATGACTTTTTATATGTTTGTTTAATCTTTTGTTCTTCCTGTGATTAATAGGTGTCTGGCCTCGCCTGCAGAATTTTTCTTTCTTTCTTTCATTTTTTTTTTTTGCTGGTTGTGTGATGTTGGCGCAGTGAGTATAAAGCGACAAGCTTTTAAAACAGACCTTGAGAATCTGCAGTCTATGAAAGAGGTGTCTCTTCCTTAATAAAACTCACAGAATTCATGTACTTAGCGCTGCTGATTGCTTCTGGGAATTCCAACTCCTTCAAGTGCATTTTGTCATTTCATAACATTTTTTCCCTCGATTGCCTTCGTGTATTGTGTCTCTCCCTTGTCTTTAATCTTTCCAAAGAACTTTGTTATTCCTTTTTTTTTCAATATATATATATTATGATTTCCTTTTATATAGGTCTAATTATAAGCTTCCACTTTGTGCCATGCAAGAATGATTTTTAAATGATATACAGTTTGATCTTCAGGGTGTTAAAAGTGCCTGCCATGGCAAATTCCCCAATGCCAAGTCTTTCAAATTTTCCAACCTTTATTTGATGCACTGAATTAGTGTCATGCTGCCTATTGTCATTAGTTCTTAAATCAGGGTCAACCACGTTCCATTGCTGCAGTAAGGTTGTGCTGTCTCTGTGCAAAAATCTGCATGGATCAAATGCTGGCAACTTCTGGTTTACTGTTAACGTGGACGTAGCATTAGATATATTTTTCATTATTAATTGCTTTATAGTGTACAGAGATAACAAATAATTATTTACAGTTTTCTGCATTCTTTCTCAAATTCAGTCAGTAATTGGGGGAAAAGGTCTTGAATGAATGATTCTGCTGGCTTTTTAGTTGTTTTTGACTTCTGAGGCTGCTGAAACTCTGCGGTGTGGACCCAATAGTGTCCTGAATGAGAGTGCAGCAGAGAGTGCCATTGATTTCCAAAGTTAGTTAGGCTCCAGGGATGTGGTGACAAGAGTTTCTGAAGAGTTTCGGAGACAACCATTGAAGATCCAGAATTAGTGAGGCCCCAAGGTTGTGAACCTAGGAATGTCCCAGACAATAGTGCAGAAGGGAGTGTCATTAAAGGTCCAAATTGAATGAGGCCCCAACGTCCTGAACTTAGCAATGTCCTGGATGAGAATGTAGAAGGGAGTACCATTGAAGGTCCAGAGTAAGTGACACCCCATGGCTGTGAACCTAGGAATTTTATGGACAAAAGTATGGAGGAGAGTGCCACTGAAGTTCCATAGTTTGATAGGCTCCAAGGCTGTGAACCCAAGAGTGTTCTGGACAAGAGTCCAGAAGGGAGTGCCATTAAAGGTTTGGAGTGACTGAGGCTCCAAGGCTGTGAACCCAGGAATTTCTTGGACAAGATTTTAAAAAGAAATGCCATTAAATGTTAAGAGTGAGTTAGGCCCCAAGGCAGTGAAGCCAAGAGTGTCTTAGATAGGAGTGCAGTAGAGAGTGACATTGAAGGTCGGGAGTGACACCCCAAGGCTGTGAACTTAGGAATGCCCTGGACAAAACTGTGGAAGACAGTGCCATTGAAGGTCCAGAGTGAGTTAGGCCCCAAGGTGGTGAACCCAGGAGTGTCCTGGCCAAGAGTGTACAAAACCATTTTGCATTGCTTTAAAGTCCAAGATCTACCATGACGGCTGGAAAAGACAGTCTCCTTTTCTTTGGAGCCTTAATTTGTTGTAATAACCGAGAGCTTTCCAACAAAATGTTGGTGCATTGATGAAATGGATCAATGGGTAAGGTGTCAACTTTAACCAATGTTGGTTTTGGAGAAAATTGGGTCCTGGACAAATTTGAAGTTGAGACCCCAAAAGTACAGCATTCCGACTCCCTGCACCCCTGACATTCTGCCTATTGGAACTCCAAAGAAGGTGGATGTTCTGGTCACTTGCCCAGTTTACCTACCCTAAAATTATCCCTGTTATAGTAATAGTCAGAAGCACATTCTCTACTGTCAGATGAACATACTGCAAGAGCTACATTCAAGCAACCAGGGTTCAGTAGAACCTTAAGGTTGCCCGAGAGGTTGGTAGGGGTCCCTTAAGCAATGTGCTTGAGCTATTTGTGCCTCCCAGGTCAGTTACGACTGACAGCAATGATCTTTTTGGCTATCTGTATGAGTAGCGAGCTTAACACTTGCCAGCAGTCTAAAAGGCATTCTTTCCATTGACCACCACACAAATATTCTGTGAAGTGTGATGTAGTTTTAGCATGGGTTTCCTGAAGTTTTCTCAAGGGTTTCTTCATTAAAAAAAAATGTTGAGAAACACTGATTTTTAGGAGCTCCTGTTGCTGCATTTTGTGTTTTCTGCATTACTAGTTCAAAAAGTTAGGTTAGGTTATCTTTGTGTAATACTAACCTAAAATATGGCTTTATGAATGCTTCAAGCTCTTTTAATAGAAGGCTAGGAAAACTTTTTGGCCATGGTCTATCTTACCTTCAGTGTTTTAGCCTCCAAATGTCCAGTCTTCGTTCTTTTCATCCTTGTTGTTACAATCCATTGAAGATCATAAAGAATGTGTTACAGAATATGCAGCGTTGTCATGATTTAATCTTTTTTCATTTTCTGTTTTAATAATTCATGAGGGAATAAAATATAACTGGCTTATTTTATACTTTTATTTCATAAAAGTGTTACATGTGACCTTATTGTGATTACCAATTAGGTTGATTTCACATTTTCCCCCCTATTTAATGAATACAGATGACAAAACACAAAGATGGGAGATCAATTTATTTCTAGTTTGGCTTTGGTCCATCCACACACTATATGAAAAAACTTTTGGTGACAACCTGACCTCGCAAAGATATGAGCTTGAAGAAAATCCCATTTTGAGACATATGTACATATGGTGTTTCACTCCCACTCATCTATAACTGCTTCACACTGGAACGGTTCTCGCTTTTTCATAAGGTTTGTGGTTTTGTGAGACCCTCTGGGCTTTTATCCCCATTGTTAACCAAATGTTCAACCAAAAGATTATTTTGGCAGCTGGTAAACAAGAACTTCAATGACTTTTCACCTAAAAAACATCTGTTCTCCTTCATTAAAATAGGTAGATTATATAGACAAAGGCTGAAAACTCCATCATTACACCTATCCAGGGCTTTTTTTTCTCATTGAACGCACCAGAATTGAGTTTTGGCACCTTTTCTGATGGATTTTCCAAGCCTGTAAAAGTCCGTGAATGGGAACAGCTGCCAGTGAAAATTACAGCCCAGCCTGTGAATACAGGCTGTGCATGCATGCTTCAATACTGGACAGTGGCTGAGCAGCCTAAATGCTTGGGAAGTGTCAACAAGTCCAGCGAGAGCTGCGTAGCGTGTGACAACATATTTTATATATATATATATATATATATATATATATATATTTATATATTTATATATATATATATATATATTATATTTTATTTAAATGTGCCTGCCAATTTCTCGCCGACACAGTGATTCAGAGCATTCTGCTCAAGGTGCAGTCAGGGGTGTAGAGGGGCAGGCACTGGTGAGAACGCCCTGCCCCACTCCCATTTTGCAAAGAATTTTTGGTGTTCCACAGCTCTGGCTGGTCTCTCCCCCCATGCGGGGTCAGGAGAAGGACTCCGCTGGGGGTGGGTGCACTGGCCAGAGCCGCAGACCATGTCTTCCGTATGGAATAGCAGGCTCCGGGTGGTGGGTGGGTTGTCTCTCTAAACACAAGCCGCCCACTCTATTATTTCAAGCGCAAACCTGCAGGGGGAGAGTGGGCGGGTTCTGGTATCATGGCATCACTCTTGAGTGACACATCCGCAGGGGTGTAGTGGGGTGGGCACATTTACATACCAATGATGCACATGCACGCTCGCCATGGATAGTAACAAGCCTCTACTCCTTTTTTTACAACTACAACCTCTGGGTGCAGTGATACATGGCGGCTAGGCTGTGGAAAAGGTAAAGGAGAATTACAACTCTTAAACCCTCATAAAAGCTTTCCTAACACCTTTTTCCTCAGATACCTCTCTATGGAGTGCTCTCTGGGGGAAAGGTCTGGCACAGTATCTGGAGGAGGAGGAGAGGGTAGACGGACAGTGGCTGGACTTTGGAGGATTAACAAGATATGAGTTCTGGCACCTTTCTTCTTACACAAAATGCACTTCACCTACCTTTGTAGCTATAATTATGTGGACATTCCTCCAAATTGAGAACAGATATTGTCTGTAACAGATCCACACCTCACATTCCTCTGAAGCCAGCAGCAGCAGCCCTGTTCAGAAATCTTCTCCTCTGGTCACTTCCTGGTCTGAGTCATGTGATCCCCTGAGAGCTGCCCCTTTACTCCAGAGAACTAGAATATTCTGCAGAAGCACTCCATCTGCTGGCAGAAGTGTGAACACCACCTGAGCTGCCTCTGCTCCAGCACTCCCTCTAGTGGTGGGTTCTCTTACCTGCTGTTCATGTTATTCCCATTTGCCACATGACCTCCCTTATAAAAGGAAGTGACTGGCTACAGGAAGTTGCCTGAATAAAGAGTTCCTCTTGGCTCTGTTTCCAGGTTTCTGTTTTCATCTACAGTTTTTGATGCTCTAGTATACCGACCCTGGCTTGGCCTTACTACTCTTGACCTCTGCCTTCCCATAAATTTTGGCTCTTCTTGACTACTGTGGTTTGCCATCTTTCCTAACCTCTGGCTTGTCAAACCACATTTGTTTCTTATGTTCCTGTACCACGCTTTGTTCATGCCTGTCAATGATCTCTAGCCTCTGCGCGCATGGGGGCCGCAACCTGGCAACAACCTGCAGAGCAACTTCCCCACCTCTGGAGACTCTGGAGAAAACCAGGCTGTTGCTCAGATTCTGCGCCCTGTGCACGTCTCAGCCAACTGGGCTGGTGACTCAGAGCGTCCTCCATCCCACCCTGTTACATTGTCATTGAAGACATTTTAGACAATTGTGGTCTTCCATCCTTGTAGGTAACATTGCCATTTTTTTGTCAATGTTACATGACTGTACCCGTGTGCACAAAGCCTGTTCCATATAGACATGGCTTGATCAAGTTGTTGATAAGGAACTTTAAAGCCCTAGCCTCAAGCCTACCGAGCATTGTTGGGACAGAAGACTGATTGCAAGCCAGACCCTCTCATCCACTACTATTTTCTGACCTTATAATTTTTTTTCCCACAAGGTTTTGGTTCTATGGGAACCTCTGTCCTTTTAACCCCATTAGTGAGGTTATGGGCTGATATTTAACCAGAAGACCTATTTTGGCAGCTGACTTACATCCAACTTCTATCACTTTTAACTGAAATATGTAAAAATACATTGCTTCTCCTTTCACCAAAATATGTAGAATATATTGCCAAAAGCTGAACACTACATCATCACTCCTATCTAAATGGCGAGAATTATGTGAACATTTCTGCACATTACTGTGTTAGGGTATTGTCATCGAAGGCATAGAGGACATTTTAGGAAATTGTGCTCTCCTTACTTTGTAGGTAATAGTGGGGATTCTTTTTTTTTCCAGGATGACTTTGCTCCTGTGTACAAAGCCAGATCCATAAAGACACAACTTGACCGATTTGTTTATATGTTCTCAACAAAGTCTCAGTCTTTATTTACATTCTCCAAGGCAGATTGACTATCATAGAAGAACTTGAATTATCCAGCAAACCTGGAATGGATTTTTTAAAAATCATTTGCTATTAGCTGGCAAATGTTTTCAGTCCTGTACCAGATTCCTTCCAGGTTTGCTGGATCACTTAGTTATTTACCATGGTTCGCTCCCATGACAGTGTATCTTCTCCAGTCTCTAAGAGCCTCAATAAATCAAACTCATAATGGCCAAGGTTTTGGAATGAGATGTCCAACAACCTTTTAAGTTTTAAGTGTGATAGTCAGTTATAAGAACATACTGCATAAGGTGAATAAATCCTTCAATATATTCCTTCCTTCTAAAGATGACACAAATCTATGAATAAAACACTACATGCAATCAATTTAGCTTTGAACAAGACCTGAAATAGATCAGTAAAAGGAAATGACAGGTGCCAGTATTTATATCTTAGCTCAATTTTTATCCTAAAGAGAATGATTTGAACAATATTGCGCCTCTACGTGTGTTGTCTCCACCACAGATAAGAATTTAACGTCAGACTGTGAAATGTGACTGCTTTAATGCCGACACATGACTCAGAAACAAAAAGAGAAAGAGAGAAAGATAAAAATTGGGGTAATGTGTTTTTATCTGGCGTATCCTGCATTTACCATTTATCTTTCCGTAGACCGTGTTGGCTCACATGCCAATGCAGGAAGGAGCCTTAGAAAAAAAGAACAGCTGGTCTTTGTACTGTAACTAGAGACAGCCAAGCGTTGGCGAGACTCTATATGTTAGGAATAATGAGGAAGAATGTGACAGAGGCTTTTATTACCGGGAGGAGACAGCAAAATTTTAAACTGCCATGCACACCATTAAAAAGGAAAAGGCAAGACAGGATGTTAAATAAAAGTCTAATTAGCTGGCGCGACGAAGGTAAAAATTTACTTTGCCGCGCGCTTTTTATATGTGGGCTATGATTTCACATTGGGAGCTTTAGATAGGAAAGTTTGTTTTTTGTGGTGTTTTGTTACTTATTTTACCTTTTTTAGATTCAGCTTATGCAAACAACAAAGCCTTGCTTCTATTGACTGACTATTAACATTGGGCTTCTGATAATGGCATTGGTTAAGGATGCATCTGACCCAACTTTGACCTGCTTGAAGCAAGTTTTGCATTCCCATAGAATTTTATGTGAATGCAAAACCTGTCTAAAGCAATCTCAGGTCCATCAACACATATCCAGTAGTGGTAAATTACAGCTGGACTTATTTTAATAATGTTGTAGATCAGGGGTAGGCAAAGTTTTATGGCCACTAGGCTATTTATGGGGTGGGAGGGAGCACACTAGGCTGGACCTGCCCTAATAGCTCCTCCCACCACCAGGGGACACCCCCTGAAGTGAAATCCCTCCCCTCTGTATGCACTGCGGAGCAGAGGGATTCACCTTCAGGACGCTTTCCCTATTTACTAATCTATTACCTATTTATCAACACCGGCCGTGGTAAATAGAAGAGCAACTGCAAGGGGACAGCGCCGGAGCTCCGGCGACTCTGGAGCTCCAGCTGCTCTGGCTCAGTTAGTTCCTAACGCCCCCTGGCCGATCCACCAGCAACCCGCAGCACAGGAGCCGCGGGTTGCTGCGGCATTAGGCCAGATCGGTCAGGGGGCATTAGGCTGGAACGAACTACCAGCTAGACTGGAGTTTGCCAACCTCTGTTGTAGATGATTAATAGTCTACTCAAGCTGTTACTTCAACTGCTTCTTCAGACCTGAAGAAGCAGTTTGGCCAAGCAGTGAAACCTCTTCAGCACTACAAAAATAAGTCCAGCGAAATGTTGCTAACTACTGGATATACAATGACCTGGATAACTGAAAAGCATGTCCATCAACACAGGATCCAAAAAGTCTCAGGCTAGCTATACTTGCCAGGGTTCTTCTTCATGGTCACTTGGCATGCATTTACCTTTTCTATCCCATGTCCATTTCACACCATTAGTAAACGGCTGCAGCTAGGGGATACACTTCTGTTACTGCCTTTGCTTGTTTCTGACCCTGACTTTTTACCTGTGACGCCGCTTTGTCTATTTTCTTGGATACCTCGTCTGGTAGACCTATTACCCATATATAACCTCTAGTTCTGTATTGTAGACTTGTCTTTGCTTAAATCTTTTTTACTACATTGCCTGTGGTCTCCTTGTCCTCTGCCAGTCTTCCCCTAGATGCATTCCCTTGCTCATATATGTCCTGGGGGCAAACCAGTGCTGGAAGGAGCAACTAGCCTCCGGAAGCAGAGCAGGGGGTTGCTATATGCAAGGACTGCAGCGTTAGATTGGTGGACTTGTGTCTAGCAAGCACTGGTGCTGGACCAGGGCCATATAGCAGCTTTCTGTTCAAAGCTCAACTGCAGTCCCCTCCCCATTCAAATAAATGCCAACAGCTTTATTGTCCAGTGATAGGAGGACCACAATGATGCAGGGAATATTACCAATGTAATGACATCACTGTTGCTCTTCAGAGTCGCATTGTAAGTGTAATGTGCCATAATGGGGCACCACCAGTGGGCAAGTCCATCAGGGCTAATAGAATATATATTGACACACAGCATTAGAGTGGAAGAGTAGATCAGCATTGGTATGCAATGCACTACTTTATTATTGAGGGTTGAGAGGAGCACCTCCGGGGAGAAGGTAAATATTGCATTGAAATAAATTTTTTATTATTTCCAAACTGCAGAGCAATAGATTGGAATAAAAAGAATAGGTTTTAATGCACTAAAGAAAAAAATATATATACATAATATAACAAGACATCTCCTTGGACTGAAATGATTTGAAAACATAAGAAAATTGAGAGAAGGTGCAATTATCTGTTGTGTAACCATTGCATCCTTTAACAACACACTTAAATGGTATTATGAACACAACGCGCTCTGACAAGAAAAAGGAGAAGGAGGGTTACGTCATATATTGGTTTGTGTTAACATAAACGAACATTTCATCTCGGCTAATTTTCCTCTGTCTTTTGTTGTCATTGATAAGTAATGTCAGCTGGATGGACCTTCCACCCCGAGAAGTGATGTAAGTGATGTAGATAAAGCATCTTCATTTATCAAATTTATAACTAAACATTAAAGTGTCGAGGTAGAATAGCAGCAAAATCAGACGTCTGTGTTTTTATTCTTTTTTTCCAGTTATCTGCCCTGTTCTGATTTGTTTTGATTGCAAATGGAACAAAATGTAATTTAGGCATTTTGAAATGATTTAGAATACAATGCTTTGTTGTACAAAAAGGCAAAGCTAAACTTTGGGTGAACAGATAAATATTCAGAAAAGAAATTCTAATTTTGTCTAGCCAGTGCTGAAATAAAGGGTTTGTGTAGATGGATGCTGGATTTACCAATATATCCCCTTGTAAGGCTGATCCCCTACGCCCTTCTTTACATACCAGAGACATAGACTGTGTCATACATATGAAATGATCACAACAACCCTTTATTTACCACAACATTTAACATTTAAATATCAGTTAACAATTAACTAATTAATAGGTAACATAACTAAAATAAACATGCCCAATCACTATGCAGCCATTGGGTCATATCAAGAAGGTCTTTGGTGTCCACCGCCCTACAGAGGGTTGCCTAAAATCTAACCCTGTCCCCAACTGCACCCCCAAATGCTTGATGAAAACTTCAATTAGCCATTGCTGATATAAATCCACCAGTAAAATAACCAACACCAAAAAGGGAAGCGCCACACCATCCAATGGGCCCCCCACTTTTTTTAAACATTTCACTATTTCATAGAACCCCAAATATGCCAAATCATATATAAAAATGTCCTAAAGAATACCTAATTAAAAGGAAGGAGGGTTTTCTGTCTCACTGGAGAGATCTCCTAGCTTACAAGAAGTGCCTTCTCATGTAGAAAAAGGTTGAATGTTGACCTGGCTTGCCTAAAATACAAACAAAACACAGTAGGATATAAATAAAAGCAAACCAGAGCAATGTACCATTGAAGTAAATAGAATTATGCTACCTGCATTTGATGTGTATGTAAACCTACCTCCAATCAGTAGAAAGGGTTCCAATGGCTAGGTCAAGAAGGTCTTTTCTCACTACTAACTTCTCCCTGTTTGCTGAGACATTCAGATTGGTGATTGTTGTTTCTTTTGTATTATGGGACATGGATACCACTTGGATTATGGGACTTGGAAATGCCACTAAATGACACCAGATGCATTTAATCAAACTGAGTAAGGGCCTATGTCTACAGGTTTTAGTTTCATCTACAGAAATGGTATCAGTTTGAGATGCTTCTCATATTGTTTGGAATTCACTGACATGGTAATCTGACCTGCAATTTACCTTCGTTTTTAAATGCCCACCTAGGACTTGAAGATGTGAAAAACATGGTTTGGTAGGACAGCATGAATAGTCATCTATCAGAGTCATCTATCAGAGACTGGCTTAGTTATAGATTAACTCCGGCCCTACTGTCTTGGTCAGTGGAAGTCCTTCTTATTTCTTGGCTGATGAACATCCAGCATTATCTAGCCCTTTCCTGCCCAGCTGAACTCCTGTTCCCCTTTATTCATTGGATATCAGTGCCCTTAATCATGAATGCTCAGCATAACATTACCAATTCTTCCAATAATTATGACGCTTTTTACAGGGCTTTATCAACCCCTCCCACCAGCTATGGTCATCTTTATCAAAGCTCTCGAAGACTGGAGAAGATAGACAATTATTTGGGAACCTGGGTGATCCAGCAAACCTAGAATAGATCGTAATTAGGTTTGAAATATTTGTCAATTAAGAGCAAATGATTGGTTTAGTGTTGCTAAAACCATATGACACAAACAAGTCCCATGGACACAGGCCCTTAGATTGTGACCTTTGTGAGTACCGGGTTAAGAAGCTTCAATCATGTGTGTATTATTCCTTATATCCCATGATGCTCACAACAAATCTGTGCTGTAAGAATTCAATGCTGGATAGATGATGTGAGTTTAGCTAGAAGAGAGTGGTACAGAATTCATACAACAATGGCTACAATGGGAGAAGACAATACCACTCCATTTTCTGAAAGCCTATGTGAGAAATCAGAAGGGGCTCCTGAAGAAAGAGGTAAGAGTTTTAGATTATTGGGTTAAAGCTGGACCAGCCCTTATTAACGTAAGATAAGATTGAGTCTCAGTTGCTCCTGTTTAAGTAGCCTACTAGAGGCTCTAGCTTAGGGACAATGACTGACTGCAGACCACACATTCCTGGTGGAATGAAACATTGTTCTAGGATTTCAACACGTGTGTAACGTTTTCTATACCCTCTTTGATGAGGACCTAACCTATTCTCCATAATTAGGGATAATGCCTCCGGCATTCTCGTGAAAATTTCATCAAAGTTCAGATAGGTTCGCAAAATATCATTGAATTTTCGCGATACCATCAGAAATCACTATATGAGGATTATCACGGCTGCATTCATAAATACAGCTGTGGGAATCCTCCAGTCAGTCAGCAATCCCCAGGCACTACAGGTCAGAATGAGGGCAAGCCCCCATTCTAACCTGTAGTGCCCGGGGATCTCTCACTGAGGGGAGGATTCTCACGGCTCCATTCATAAATACAGCTGCGATAGCCCCCTTCTCCCGCGAGTCCCGAGTCATGCGCCTTGTGTTTATGAATAAACCCAGCCCTGGAGAGGATTTTTCCCACACTGCATTCATTCATAAGCAGCCAGCGAGACTTACACTGTGTTCCTGGATAGAGAGACTCTATCCAGGAACACATAGTACAGGGCTGCAACAGCCATCAGAGCAACCAACCCCTGATTGGTCTTGCAGGTCCCAAAAATTCGGTCTCGTTGGCCGAATTCACAAAGGCCATTTTCGCCTACATGTTTGGTAAGTAAGAATGGCCCAATTCGCCACGAGACCGAATTGAAAAAATTTGCTCACTCATCCCTATCCATAACTGCGGCCTTACTAATTGGAGATTCAAAGGCCTGTATGTATTCATTAGTACATACCTACATTTCCTGGCTCTTTTTCTATCTGAAGTTCAGCTGTGAACTGAGCCCCTCCCAGGATGGTTTAAGTAGCTGGATGGCACCATTATTTTCCTCCTTTACAATCATTGCAGGCATGACCAGATGTCTCACAATGCTACCTAGGCCTAGGGTGTCATGGTCAATAGGGGTGGCATTTGTACTGATATTGTGGCTGTAATGTTATTCCTGGGCAGCATGCTTGCCCAGTGGCTAGTGCTCTGGCCTTTTTTCATGCAAGGTCACAGGTTCCAATCTTGACCACCACTTTAATTGCAAGTTTGTATGTTCTTCCTGTGTTTGCGTGGGTTTCCTCCAGGCACTCCGTGTTGTCCCACATCCCAAAAACATGCAGTTAGGGTAATGGGCTTCCCCTCAAAATTGACCTTAGACTGTGGTAATGATATATGACTATGGTAGGGACATTAGATTGTGAGCCCCCTTGAGGGACAGCTAGTGATATGACTATGAACTTTGTACAGCACTGCTTAATATGTCAGCACTATTTAAATACAAGTTCATATTAATTAAATTCTTTATAATACATAAATATGGTTAGCATAGGGCTGTCCTACCCATAACCATGATGGCTCCCACTAATGGCTCCCACTGCCCTGGTTCGAATAATTATGACTTTCTGTAAGAATCCACATTTACAAAAACACACCCCTCCCTCCCTCTCTAGAGAACCCAAATCTCATGATAAGCCAATCAAAAGCTACAATGCATCATTAGGAAAAGGGAGACAAGCCTAATTTTAATCACTACTCGTCTGCTGATTTTATAATTATTATAATAATAGAATTTAAATCACATTTTTAATTACTATTCAATTTAATGAATACAATAATACCCATTATAATTTGTAATATTTTTTCAACAATAATGTTATTCAAAAAAAATTTGATGAATTCCTTACTTGGTAATAAAAGAATATAAGATATTCTCTGCAAAGAATTACAGAAGTTTTTTGTTATTATACTGTTTTGTTTTCTTCTTCTTTATATTTTTTTTTCTCTAATGATGATTATTCATATACAACTTTTTTTTTTCAAAACCAACTTGTGAGTTTTGGGATTTAATAAAATGAAGAAATACTAATTATTAAAAAAAAAGTCTCCTTAGACCAAATTTCATTTTAACCCGCTTTCCCCAGAGGAGCAGAATTATTGGTGTGTTAGTTCATTAGCTGTAATGATTCCGTTTCAGAAGTTGAGTTGGAGAATGGCGTCGAGAGAAGGGCCAAAAGAGGGTCATTTATTTTTCGTGTACAAAAAAAAAAAAAGGTTTGTGCGGGTTAAGGAAGAAAAATGTGTCCCTTTCTTTATTTCTTCAGATGGAAGGCAGCACGAAAGAAATAAAGCTTCATCCTGCATATTTTCAGGTCGCAAAACGATCCCGAGTGACAACCTAACGGTTTATGTAGCCGGCGTTGCTGAGTTTTTTTTAACATCCCAAGCCTCATTTATCAAGTGCCACAGTAAATTTGTTGGCGCGAAATCTGGCAGCGTGCTTAGCCTAGGAAAACGAAGCAGACGCGGCTGTATTTATCAAACTGACCTCACTTGAATTTCTTGGGTACTGTGAGTATTGGAATAAGATCTGTTTGCTGCGGGCTGCATTCGGTTCTCCAAGAATATTCCAAAACTCTAACAATAAATTTGTCTTATTTCCTCTCTTTTGATCTGTTGAATGTGTTTTCTTATTTTTGTTTAATATGGGCAAAAAATACTGGTTGGTCCTGCCAGATATCCAGTAAATTCCAATGTCTTGTACTCTGTCTGCCCTGTTATAAGTAACTATTGTTCCCAGGTGTACAGAACACCTTTGGCCATGTTTGAAGATAAGGAGTGGGTCTGTGAAATCCTTAAACACTTCAGGGCTCATTACCAAAGCTTCCAATAATTATTAAGCTATTTACAGGACCTTGCCAACACCTACCACCAGCTGTGGTCTGCTTTATCAAAGCTCTCCAACACTGGAGAAGATAGACTGTCATAGAAGAACCCGGGTGATCGAAAAAACCTGGAATAGATTCTCATTCATTTGCTCGATCACTCAGGTTCTCCAATGATAGTCTATTTTTATCTAGCTTTAATATATCAGGTCCTTCTTGTCTACTTCTTGGGTCCACCTTTCCCAAGTTCCAGCATTGAAAAAATAAGCTTCATTGAAAAATTAAGCTTCTTTCCACCAGGGCCCCAGGGTACATATTTTCTCCCCATTGATGGCAGGTCTGGGAAAAGAGGTCACATTTGTATCGGGACAGTACTGCTCCATATGGACCAACTTAATGGCCATGGCCAGTAAAGACAGAACCTTGCAGCCCATAATTTGACTCAGTTTGGATGAACTGTGCCAATTAATTTAAGTTACATCTTAGTATGGCCTAGAAGATACTGAACCCTAAAAAATAGGGTTAAGATGTCTATGCCAGCACAAAGAGAGAGGGGTAAGATTAGTTCCACTTGAACCCTTGAAAAAACTCCAGTCAGCAGAATGTAAATGTTTATTTAGTTTAAGTCTAAGGGGTGTCCCTACCTTTTTTGTGCTCATCTGGCAGCCACCATGCACTCTGAGAATCTTTGTGGGCTCTAAATGTCCACTCTTACTATTCAGGATCATTTGTATTGTTTATGATGATATCAGAAAGCCATGGCCCATTGACAGGGGAAGAGCACCAGCCTTGTGGGTCTGGTCAGACTGTGGATAGAAAAGCTCATGGGAAACCAATTAAAATACCATTTTCTCATTAGTTTTCATATTCTTTGGGTTCCAAAGGATACTGGGCCTGCTTTATTAAAGCTCCGGAAGGCTGGAGAAGATACACTTTCAGCAGTGTATGTGGGTGATCCAGCAAACCTGTAATGGATCTGGTCCAAGATTGAAAACATTTGCTAAATAGTAAACGTGACTTTAAAGAAATCCATTCCATCCTTGTTCCTCCATCATCATCCCTTGACATCAATCCCACCTAGGCCTTGTGGATGGAAGACAAAGGAAAGGTAAATTTATTTGTCTTCTTTTACAGATACATTTTTCTTATACATATAGTAGGTGATTTGAGGAGGGGAAGAGAGGTTCCGGACACTATATGTGGACTTTCCATTTCTCGAGAAAACTTTTTACAATTTTCTTATCATGCTAATGTACCTTGAGCCATAGGAGTAAAATCATTATAATCATCAAACCTAACCTAAAACCTGAAAAAAATATTTTGGAGGTTCCTTTGCAGTAAACAGCTTTAAAAGGACTGAACTCGATATTGGAAAAAATAGATATTGAATTCAAATGACAATGGCGTTCCTTGATTTATCCTGAATGGTATTCCGTAGTTGTGTGCATTGTTCTCCCCGAATCTTTGGCATTTTTTTATACCTTTGTACAGAGTTGAAGCATTTTATGGTGATTGATTTTGTGGTGACTGAGCAGCGGCACAAGTGAGTATTAAGTGCCCTCCAGCAACTGTAGTCGACACTCATTTTTAGTGCTCTGTAAAAGAGACAAATACGACCTGACACTAAATATTACTAATAAAGCAATTACGGCTTGATAGCCTATTCCCAGATAAGTTATGTTCTTGAGAAAATACAGGTGTTGCCATTGATGTGTTTTCTACTATTTTTGCAACAGAAAAGTCGAAAAAGAACACAGGACTGAAATTGTGCCAGGGATACCATCTGTCCGGTGTTTGAGCTTTATGGAGTGTCTAGTGTGGGCATAGGAGTGCCTGGATCTGCATTACAAACTGACCCCCTATGCCCGCTTCCATCATGCCGCTCTGCAGTCTGTAACTGACAGCCAGGTTCTGCTGTGTTTTAGAATCATCTGCAGAAGCTTCTATGAAAATGAATTCTTCAAATAGGTTTTATTCATTATGTTTTGTTACCATGTATTGTGTGTAGTGCTTCTGGCAGGCAATGTGTTTTCCCAGCCTTTGTCAAACTTTTAACATGGGGGAACCCTTGAAATAACTTTCAGATTTTTAGGGAACCCCTCCTATAATTACTATATCCACAGCAACATGAGTCTGGTGGTCATTGGGAAGAGGTTTATCTTCGCTGTCTATTGAGAAGTAGTGTTGGTCGAATATCTCACTATTTGATTCGACAGCTATTGGAATAGTGAGATATTGTTCGGGTGATCGAATGCCAAATTCGAACACTTTCGAAGTCAATCATTGGAGAATTTGGGTTATTTTTAGGGACCATTAAGGGCTGCAAGAGCAATTAGATTGCTCCTAAAGATCTTTACTGGTTTTATGTATTCTTAGATAGAGTTTCTTGGGAGTCCTGTGTTCCTGGATAGAGAAACTCATATCCAGGCACACATACTACAGGAGTGCAACAGTGATCCTGATTGCTGTTGCTAGTAGTATGTGTTCTTGGATAGAGTTTCCCTATCCAAGAACACATGACTCCCAAGAAACTCTATCTAAGAACACAGGGCACTAGATGTGATGAATGGGACCGTGGGAACTGAACTGCAGATAAACTCTGCAGTTCCACTAGGATTGCACACTCTTCTCAATGATTGCCGCCTTGGCTGCAATCATTGATTATCTCAGTGTGCTATCCCCGGGGAACTACAGGGTAATTACCTGTCGTGCCCCAGGGATCACACACTCTTCTCAATGATTGCAGACTATGTTTCAATCATTGAAAAGATGCCCGGCCAGAAAGTATCTCTTACTCTGTAACACGCATAGTAAAATGATAGATTTGTTACATTCTCAAAGTGGATAAAAGAAAAATCTAACAAATGTATCATAATATTTCTGTGCTGGAAAGTGTATTACAGAGTAAGAGATATGTCATTGTAGGATTACCTGTAAAACAAGAAATTAGTTAAATAAACACAAACACTCAATAAATTAATTTAACGCTAATTTTTATTTTTTTAACACATTTTCTTTTTAAAAATTTTATACAAATTTTTACCGTCGAATCTCGTTTTTTTCAAGTCGGGTCTATCTGAATTCGAACAGCCATTTTTGGGTCGAATACAAGGACAACCCGAATTCGAACACCATTACTACTGAGAAGAATGCCACCTTTACAGATCACATAAACAAACCTGAGAGGAACAACGTGCTCATTGCTCAAGGAACCCCTGGCAAATCCTGGGGAACCTTGGTTGAGAAACACTTTTCACTTTATTACAGAAGGGACAGGAGATTTCCCATTTGCAATAAAATAACCTTACGTGCCTGATGGCAATGTTTTAATTGCACCCTCCTGTCCTTGCTCCAGCACAAACCACCTGATTTTTTTATTGGAGTCGAGTCTTTGGCCATCTTGATTTGCTGGGCTGGGATGATATAAATCCCAAGCATGCACACAGGAGTTTATTCATTCCCAGCAGCCCCAGCGATTGCAATGATATCTAGCAACTTTTGGCATCCAACACTGCACATGTGCAACCACATATAAATTCAACTACAAAAAACAACGTACCTGATCATATTTTTTAAATTTGGATCCATAGTTCCACTTTAGTTTGGAAGTTACCTTATGATTTTTAGGGCACCACAACAGTGGAAATGCATTCAGATATCATTGTCTTATTTCCTTTATGTGCAATCGTGTTAAAATCACTGTGAAATGTAAAGTGAATGTTTAGTGCAGAAGGGGTGCAATACTAACCCTGTACCAGCAGATGGCACCATTGTGATTACAGTCATTAAAAGAAGACTCTGGCCCAAGGCGAGACCTCCCCATAGACATGGATGGTAAGTGAACTCTGCATAACTTAATAAGATAACAGCTTGATTATATCCAGTGACAAGCTGCAATGTACACTGCATAGGATGTAAAAAAAATCAGATTTACAGATGGAGAGCCTAACAACATCTTAGCTTGGTACAAAATAATTTCTTATGAGATTAGATAACATATACAATATTACTCTATGGTATGTATTCATTAAAAATTCACTGATGAATTCTGATGGGTGAAAAAGCAGGTTTATATGGGCAGGATCCATCCAGCATTTTATGGCAGGATTGCTCCTGTGCATTATGGGACTGTCACACATTATTAAATCTTGTTAGTATAGGGTGAATCTTAATAGTACTGTGGCAGATACTGTAGATGAAACTTTGTTTATCCGCACAATGGAGGATGTAGCCAACACTGGTCCACTGTGCAGAAGTGATTTGGCCCACCTCCTTCCCGGTGGTCTGGGCCCTGTTGACTAAAGAACGGCCGGGCCCTCATGCAGTGGCACACTTTGCACCTCTCTGTGTGTCTGTCCCTGTATAAAAAAGTTCAGCACTAGCTAATGCATTTTTTCCCTTTTTTTAAAAAAAATTTAAAAAAACACATTTTCTCCCCATATAAAATCAATAATTCCTTCTCTCCTTCTGCCCCTTCCCGATCAAACCAGCCGAGCACTCCATGGTGATTTGGCTCGTATTCCCAATATAACAAGTGTTTTCGATGGTACCAGCCTATGACCTCCTCTTCTATGAAGATATTAGTCCACATGGTTAATGGAATTAAATCCAACTACCAACACCCAAGTGATTGCAATATTACCAATTTCACAACTGTGGTGCAAACTTACTTATCTGAGGATTGTTACCCAAGAAAGCACTGGGAACCCAAACCTAAACCTTACTGCCACCACCATACCATATCCTAGTAATGGCATTGCAGCCTCTAGATTTATGACACGGGGTGACTTTGTAATAATTTGCTCTTCAATGTATCTACCAAATACGTGCCAATGCCATCCATTGGCAATAATGCTGTTCCTGCACCCCTACATTCCCGGTCTTTTTACCCAAATGTGTCTATCTTGGATCAGTAAGTGAGATGACCATTGTCACCATCTCCTAATCCAAGTATGTGACACAGACCATAGCAGTTATACAAATTTACAATCACTGTTAAAAGAAGGAGGATGGTACTTAAGCTCCATATACACCAAAAGAATTCTGGGATTTACTATTTCCTCCTTGCTGGTTTGCACTGGGTGATTCAAACCCTGCTAATGATAGAGAACTAAACCAACTTGCCAACTCTACAGAAATATACTATTTTTTACAAAGCCAACACATTAAAAATAATGTAATTCCATAATTCCTAAATATGTTCCAGTTTTCCTTGTATTATTAATAATATTATTATTATTATTATTATTAATAATATTATAATAAACTCCTGTTACACATACAGTGCCCAAAATATTGAAGAAAATCCCCGCTGGTATCCAGTATCCACCAAATACATACCAGTGCAATTGGATTCCGAATGTCAGCCTATAGGGGAGATGCAATTCATACCAATCCAGTTCCACCAAAAAGTAAACTTTGAATAGAATTACCCTTGATTTTTGGGACATTTTCTTCCCAGCTTGCAGATAAAAGTTTGAAATCTTTGTATTGAATTTTGTGATTTTGTGACAATTTAGCACTTAGCTGCTGCCTTATGTACTGCAAAGCAGTCCGGCACCACAGGAATGGTTGGCTTGCTTCCTGATAGCAAAAGAGCAGAAAAATTGCTGATATTACTAGCCTCCTCTGTTATGATGATATCAGCTCATATGCCCTTCAAAATGTAGGGGTGCTTTGAGGAGGGTTCTAACATTGAATGCACCCAAGCCTTAGGGATCATTAGGGTTCCTAGGGGAGGTACTAATGGGAAGGTTCCTAGGGGGAGGTACTTATGAGGAGGTTCGTAGGGGGAGGTGAAAGGATCTGCTTCTACTTCTGGTTCCACAAATCGAATGCACCATGACTTCCCCTGCACCAGAGAGACAGACGTCTGGAGAGATATCCCAATAACACACACGCACACAGTATGGTTTTAGGAATATACTCTAATGTTTACTTAACAAAGTGGTCTTTTATTACAGATAATTATACAAAAGAAGGTTGGTCTTTAATAACATATATAATGGTATTTGACACATTGTAAGGAAAACAGGACATACATCGTATCTCAAAGAAAGTACAATTCCTGACATTTGTTTACATTTAAACTACGTGAACAGGAAAAGAAAATACACCTCCCTTAAGATATATGGCTCAAGCTAGATCAGCAATTTCAACACCCAAGTGATTGCAATATTACCAATTTCACAACTGTGGTGCAAACTTACTTATCTGAGGATTGTTACCCAAGAAAGCACTGGGAACCCAATCCTAAACCTTACTGCCACCACCATACCATATCCTAGTAATGGCATTGCAGCCTCTAGATTTATGACACGGGGGTGACTTTGTAATAATTTGCTCTTCAATGTATCTACCAAATAGGTGCCAATGCCATCCATTGGCAATAATGCTGTTCCTGCACCCCTACATTCCCAGTCTTTTTACCCAAATGTGTCTATCTTGGATCAGTAAGTGAGATGACCATTGTCACCATCTCCTAATCCAAGTATGTGACACAGACCATAGAATGCTGGGATTTACTATTTCCTCCTTCCTGGTTTGCACTGGGTGATTCAAACCCTGCTAACGATAGAGAACTAAACCATTGCCAACTCTACAGAAATCTACTATTTTTTACAAAGCCAACACATTAAAAATAATGTAATTCCATAATTCCTAAATATGTTCCAGTTTTCCTTGTATTATTATTAATATTATTATTATTATTATTATTATTATTATAATAAACTCCTGTTACACATACAGTGCCCAAAATATTGAAGAAAATCCCCGCTGGTATCCAGTATCCACCAAATACATGCCAGTGCAATTGGATTCCAAATGTCAGCCTATAGGGGACATGCAATTCATGCCAATCCAGTTCCACCAAAAAGTAAACTTTGAATAGCATTACCCTTGATTTTTGTGACATTTTCTTCCCAGCTTGTAGATAAAAGTTTGAAATCTTTGTATTGAATTTTGTGATTTTGTGACAATTTAGCACTTAGCTGCTGCCTTATGTACTGCAAAGCAGTCCGGCACCACAGGAATGGTTGGCTTGCTTCCCTATAGCAAAAGAGCAGAAAAATTGCTGATATTACTAGCCTCCTCTGTTATGATGATATCAGCTCATATGCCCTTCAAAATGTAGGGGTGCTTTGAGGAGGGTTCTAACATTGAATGCACCCAAGCCTTAGGGGTCATTAGGGTTCCTAGGGGAGGTACTAATGGGAAGGTTCCTAGGGGGAGGTACTTATGAGGAGGTTTGTATGGGGAGGTTCCTAGGGGAAGGTACTAATGGGGAGGTTCCTAGGGGGAGGTACTAATGGGGAGGTACTTATGAGGAGGTTCCCAGGGGGAGGTACTAATGGGAAAGTTCCTAGGGGGAGGTACTGATGAGGAGGTTCCTAGGGGGAGGTACTAACGGGGAGGTTCCTAGGGGGAGGTACTTTTTTAGGTGTATAGGCTGGAAGCAGCATAGTAGGGGGGCCACCGGCTCATTTGTGCCTTGCTCTTGGGATAACACCCTGAATGCCTGGTGTGCATGTAATAAATAGAGAGGGTGAATGAAATCATGTTCAAAAAGAGATGAATTAGTGGCCCAATTTTAGGGGAATTTCTTGATGAAACAATAAAATACACTGAGGTTTGTGACAATTCAGGACATTTGCTGCCTTTATATACTGCACTTCACAATGCCTCCATTCCATATCCTATCCGCTGTATTACCAACTTTTACTGGCTGCAAAATCCCCTTTCTTCTATATCTCATTCTTCGTTTACATCATTTAACAACTGATATAAAATAGAAAAATCCTAAAATGAACTTATAAATCCCATGCTGCAGAGTTCTCTTAAAAAAAACAACACACAAGCAAACATAACATCTACCCTTTTTTATTACTCGATATAAAAACATTACAACAATAATGGTGAGATTCCAAATGTCAGCCTATAGGGCACATGCAAAGACGACCTTTGCTAAACTTTACTGCTTAAGGATAAAAACAAGATTAAACACCGTTTTAGCCATGTTTATGTCTTTGTCCCTTGTTTTACCCCTTGGAAAATAAAACATGAAAACAAAAAAATATTTTCACTTGTTTTGCTGTTTGTTTTTTAATATTAAAGTGGAGCTTTTATTGAAATAGAAGATAACCTTATGCTGCCTGGGTCCCCTTCCTAAATCACCAACATTATCTAGGTGCAAAATGTACCTGTAAAGGACAAAAGCTATAAATATACTTACCCCCTGCTCCCCATATTCCACCCGCAGTGCCAAGATAATAAAGACATTAACACTTTTCAAAAAATTTTGGAACACAGAGAAGGCAAATCTCATAAAACTTAGCCTGCATTGCATTCAAAAAGCCCAGAACCACACCAATGTCATGACCAATAATGCAGTGGATGGAGCATTTCTTCTGGGTTCTTCATCCTACATCACCCGACCTCTGTGCATGTGTGAAATCGGCATATTTTTCTATTTGCGCGAAAAGGCTCCTTCTGCGCATGCCCAAGATGCTCAAGCATGCTCAGAAAGAGCACCCAAGAGCCTCCAGGGATACCTGACGTAGGTATTCGGGATCAGTGTTGGTCGAATAGCTCACTATTTGATTCGGCAGCTGTTCGGCCGAATATAGCAAAAAAATTCGGGTGGTCGAACATCGAATTCGAATCCCATTAAAGTCAATAGGAGAAAAATTTAGGTTTGTTTCAGCACTGTGTAGAGCTTCTACAGCCTCCAAACAGATGTAAAAAGATACACAACACTATTCGGGATGCTTTGCGCTCCTATTCATTCTTGATCGCCAAGGCCAGGGGTACACAACAGGTGGATTGCAATCTACTAGTAGATCGCAAAGAAAGTGCGAGTTGATCGAGGAGCCCTGTCATTCAAAATAAACTCTGCCGCACACAAGACTTATTAAGTCCAAGCTTTTATTGTTGGTAGATCGTTTTGACTTGCTCTTTTTTAAAGTAGCTCGGAAGCAAAAAAAGTGTGAGCAACCCTGGCCTAGGCTATCGAAAATTAGGGGATGGTGATAAAAATAAGGGTGTTGCACTTAAAAAAAAAAACAAAAAAAACAGGGTTGTCTACCCTTTTATGTAAAGAAAAAATTCTGAGTTTAGGTACATTTTAAGTAGGAAGAAATCAAATTCAAAGGACTTTTAGGGCAGCACTTAATATTTAAAAACTAAAAACTTTATTTACATATAATAAAGTTAAAATTATCTTCTGATTCACTTAAGAAATTCAGTATATAAACATATAGAAAGTACATGAATCAATATACAAAAGACCTCCATAAATCTCAAAGAATTTGGAAGATCTATATACTTAGTTATAGATATAACATACATCCAATAGTCACACAAACTGGGTCCTCCAAAAATAACAAAATTTTTCAATTATTCTACACGTTTCGCAGATCTAAGTCTGCTTGATCAGGAAAATAACACAAAGGTACTGAAGAAAAATGCAACATCAAATTATAACTATACATATTAAAAACACTGTTATGCGCAATAGGTTAATCAATACATAGCATAGCACTAAAGTAAAATCAAAGCCAAAAAAGTTAAAAGTTGCCACCAGTCAGACCCTTCATTGTAGAAGGGACAGGTAATGCCCTATTTTCATATTGCGTCGTTGTACATTATAAATTATTCATGAAAATATATTTGAATCGTGACTATGTTAAAAGAAGTTGTAGATATCATAAAGTACTAATACAGTACCAATAAAGTATTGGAATAAAAAAATATGAACAATTTAGTTATATAACAGTATATTGAACAAAAGAAGTTTATTAACAGTCAAAAAAGGTCTGAACATACAGGTGCAAAGGTACATTTTAATCAGAAATGAAATCTAAAAATGCATACAGGAGCAAATCCTACACCTGAACGTCAACATCTGACACCGTCAAGTAACCATACGTGGCTGGATAAATGGGAATACATAGGCGTTCCCATGCAGGTGGACAAGGGTTTGAAGACTTAAAGGGTACATTGGTTATTGCATATAGGCTCTGAATTAGATTTAGAGTGCAGGAGGACCCACAGATGGGCCAGAGAGTACTTAAAACCAAGAAAGTACTGTTAGGAGAAGCTTATCTGGCTGATCCTGCACTGTATATCACGCCCTGTTTGATCTCTCCAGCAGTGTCACTCACAGAAGCAAGGAGATTGGTGAATTTATTGCTGGCCCTCAGCAGCTCATAGCATCCCCTGCTCCTCTTTAGCTGTGCAGCCTTGGATGTGTATTTCTTAGCATCCCCGGCACATACTGAGACTGTGCACAGCTGAAGGGGATTTAGGAGAAGATTGCTCCCTGGCTGCAGATTTAAATTGGGGGATCACTGGTGCTGGACCAAAGCTACACAAAGCTACCAGAGAGACTTCCAAGCAGGCCAGCCAGTCAGTCGGGAATACATCCATAGCCAACTTCTTTGATGTTGGGGGGGGGGGGGGGTGCTGAATTTCTGTCTGACTAAATGCATACCAGATATATACCTGACCCTCAGTAGAGAGAAATGTACAATTTTATTGCCCTAGATGAATTAAAAGATTGTTGTTTGACTTTTCAAGGAATATGTAAGCCAAGGTCTGTTTTTTATATATTAGCCAAAGTTTGTTACTGACTCCCTCTGAGTAAGTTACTTTATAAAAGGAAATTTAACACAGCAACTATCTCACCAACTGCAGGTGAAATTCCAAGTAGTCGTCTTAGTGGGAGCAGCTGCGCGCAGCGATGTGAAATCCAACTTTTATCTTAATTTGCCTGTGTGTTGAAATCCAGTTATCTCCTCGCAGCCCATTAATAATGACCTCGCCACCTTCTCCGGTCTCAGCCCTCCCCAGACTCTCTTCCAATATTGCTGATTTCAATCTTCTGCGGTTAAACATGGGTCAGAGCGAGAAGCTAATTAAGTGACAATTCATGAAATGTTTCTTCTTTTGTGTCATTCTAACGACTCCCGGCAAAAGTGGGGAGGAGGTCGATAATTATTAAAGGTGAATTCTGGCTTAAGGGTGACATAATGAAAGGAGGATTAGAGGGGAGATGGATAACCTTGTTAAAATTCATCAGCAGAATTCTGAAAAATGAAAAGCCTACAGGGGCGCAATAGAGACTGGTAGAGGTGTCTTTGCTATCTGAGCAGCTAGTGATATTCATGCTTTGAGTTAAAGGGCAACTCCAATCAAACAGCTGAATATGCATTTGAAATGGTTTACCTACTAAACATTCATAAAGTAAAAATATATATATACATTCTATAGAACGTCCACCCACTATACAACATAATACAGCTCCTGAAAAATAGTAAAACTTTCCTGATTGTGCAGCTGTGCCGAAACAGTGACGTTAACCCACTTCCTTATTCCATTACTAGTAATCATCACTATGTGCTATTCAAAGCAACATATTTATACATTGACCATCAAAAAAGGATTCCTGAACTGTAAGGAGCGCCAGCCCATTTGCAGACTTTGCAGCTCTATTGGTAAATTTAGCTAGCTGTGTCCAGGTGGCCATAAAAGAAACCAAAAAAGTCATTATGGTATGTAAGGTTTTGGACTTAGTGCCTCCCCACTTACCCTAAAGGCTTAGGTTCTGGCCTCTGAGCCCCTTTATGCATTTAAATATGCATTACCACCTTACCCAACAGATCACTGGGTTACACAAGCCCCTCACACTATTATTATTATTATTATTATTATTATTATTAAACAGGATTTATATAGCGCCAACATATTACGCAGCGCTGTACATTAAATAGGGACACTACAGCCAAATGAGTTATGAACACTTCACTGTGCAGCCCATTGGGCTAGACAAACACCTCCGCTTACAGCCCATTGGTTACACAAGCACCTCCACTTACAGCCCATTGGGTTACACAGGCACCTCCACCTACAGTTTGTTGGACTTTATGAGCACCTCCTAGTATAGCCTAGCTTATTGAGTTACATAAGCACCCAACATCAGCTCATTTTGTCACACAAGCACTTCCACCAACAGTTTATTGGGTTACATGAGCACCTCCTCTCACAGGTCACTGTGTTATACAAGAATCTCCTCCTACAGTCCATCGAGTTACATAAGCACCCACCTACATCCCATTGTGTCACATAGGCACCTCCACAAACAGTCAACCTAGGTAAATTAGCACCTACTTCTACAGCCCACCAAGTTTTATAGGGGGCTACCTACAGCCCAAAGAGTTACATACCACCCCCCTACATCCCATTGTGTCACATAAGGACCTCCACACACTGGGTTACACAAGCACATCCACCTTAATTATACTGGGGTTATATGAGCACCAAATTCTATAGCCTATTTAGTTACATAGGCACCCACCTTCAGCTCATTGTGTCATACAAGTATCTTCACCTATAGTTCACTAGGTTACATGAACACCTCCACCTACAGCTGATTAGTTACATAAGCATCCACGTAAAGCCCATTGTGTCAAATACCTCCACATAGAGTCCACTGGGTTACATGAGCACCTCGGCCTACAGCCCATGGGGTTACACAAACACATCCACCATCAATTCACTGTGCTATATAATCACCTCCTCCTACAGTCCATATACGCAGCCTATAAAAGCACCCATCTACAGTACATTGAGTTACATTCAACCCACTTACAGTCCATTGTGTCACATAAGCACCTACAACCCATCAGGTTACATGAGCAAGCACTTTCTCTCACACTTCGGAAATGCATCAAAGCATGGTAAATACACAATTTTTGGGTTCCAAACTTATATATATATATATATATATATAAATTTCCTCAAGCTGGGACTTACCAAAACATTGGACACCATGAATGGATAACCTAAACCCCTTTCTACAAAAGAGTGGGCTCCTAAAATCAATAATCCCATTGTGCATTATATCTGAGATGACAAATCAATTTATTCATTTATTTTATCTTTACTTTGTCATTAATACACATTCTCCATACCATACTTTGCTTTCCATTCCATTGGGTAATAGAGTTTTTATTGGCCACAAATAGGCTAAATGAGCTGAATATTAATGTTCACTTTTTCATAGACTTTCTCAATAAGATTCATAGCAGAGTCTGCCAAGCTCACAGCTGTCGGCATGATTCACAAAACTGTGACCCGGGCACTAAGGGGAAATATTCCCAATGGCCATGGACCCAAAAAACTTTCTTTCCAATCTCTGATTTGTCCAAGTCTTGGAAAAAAGTTTTGGCTGGAGTTAACCAACTTGGACTATGGGGTGCTTTGTTTTCTCTGGACTAAGGTAGAGAAGAAAGTTTAATTTTGGACTGAACCTAATGAACACACATCAGCTTCTTCATCACTGTAACCACCCTTGGGTCAAATTGATATGTAGGTGGCTGACACTACGTATAAAAAGTTTCCTACATTTACACATCAGAGCCATATTGGTAAATACAAGTCTTCCAGAAAGAAAGCAGAGCTATAGGAGTGTTGGGCAGTTAATTCTGCACAAAGGCGACAGGTTCGGTCCCGGGTATAATTTTTTCGCATATGAAGCGGGAAGATTTGTTGCATTGCAATGAGATAAAATAGCACACCTAGACATTATAGTAATATGTGAGGGATAACAGGTCTATAACTCTTACCGTGTCTCTGGATGAAGAAAACAGATGGTGATGGAGCTGGAAAATTAGGTCCTCTGATAATGATTCACACTCCGTGGGAGAAGGCTGCAGTCTAACAAATGTAAAGGTAAGTCATAAAGCATAATTTTTAGAAAAAAAGGTGAATTTTTTGTAGTTTTAAAAGAGAACTTTCACTCCTAGCTAAAAATTTCAACAAGCTTGCAGAAAGAAAAATTGTTTATTCGATCTGTAAAAACCAATCAGTGTGTTACAATGCAGCCTTCAAGGAGAGAATTATGGGGGCAAGGTGCAGCACTGACAAGGTGAGAACGAGGCTTTGTTCTCTTTTTAGGTTAACAGATGCAGTATAAATAATCCTCCACCAAGGGATCTTTAGAATCTAGCAGCTACAAATGTATTGAATCATACATCATCTATCTACAAATCACCCAAGGATCTATTTATAAATGTTTTCACCTATGATTCACCCAACATGTATCCAAAAAGTGCACATTTTTTAAATTGAATTGTATTAAAAATGTGTGAGTCAACATTTACTCATGATTCATACATTTTTCTAATTACTTCCAATGTAAAAAAAAAAAAGTTTGAGGAAAAGGTGAATACCTTTATAAAACGACCCTCTGGAATTAAACACGTAAAGCATTTTATAGGTGGCTGCTGTGTGATTTGAAGTGTTAATAAATCTGAGTTCTGAGTTATACTGTAAATGTTGCTGTTGAGAAAGAAGAAGTGATGGGAAAGGTGATAGAGTGGAAATGGACCAGGTCCTCCATTGTGGGAGCAAGCTAAGCTGTAGAAAGGTCATTGTTTTAGTTGGCTTTATGGTTTGGGTTATACTTAGTCCTAGCACTGGGGTAAGGGTTAGCTTTATGGTTAGCACTAGGGTCGGAGTGACTGTGAAAAGCTTTTGGCACAAGAATGAAGTCCACTATACCCTCACAAACACCAACATTTGCTAAATCATTAGGTCCAATAACTTTTACCAAAATGACAACATTTGTGTGAACTGTGTTTATTTTTGCTATCACTTCATAGTAGCCATATCTCACTATTTGGCAGGATTATCTCTTTTTTGTTATTTACCATAAAAAACATTTACAGCAGCTGCATTTGCCTTCTTTTATGGTAGTCTGGTGGCATTTGGTCCATTGAACACCATTTGTGCCCCTTTCCCCTGCAGTCTGGGGGCATTTAGACCATCGTACACCATTTGTGCCCCTTTACCCTGCAGTCTGGGGGCATTTGGTTAATCAAACACCATTTGTGCCCCTTTCCCCTGCAGTCTGGGGGCATTTGGACCATCGTACACCATTTGTGCCCCTTTGCCCTGTATTCTGTGGGCATTTTGTCCATTGTACACCATTTGTGCCCCTTTACCCTGCA